>NC_090173.1:10840461-10940461 GCF_024679245.1 Pseudorasbora parva | reverse complement strand
AGACCTTACAGCTCACGGTGCATGCCAGAGCAAATGAGAATCATGCGGTCAAAGGAACTCCCTGAAGATCTCCGAGACAGAACTGTGGCAAGGCACAGATCTGGCTAAGGTTACAAAAAAATTCTGCTGCACTTAAGGTTTCTAAAAGCACAGTGGCCTCCATAATTCTAAAATGGAAGATGTTTGAGACGACCAGAACCCTTCCTAGAGATGGCCGTCCAGCCAAACTGAGCTATCGGGGGAGAAGAGCCTTGGTGAGAGAGGTAAAGAAGAACCCAAAGATCACTGTGGCTGAGCTCCAGAGATGCAGTCGGGAGATGGGAGAAAGTTGTAGAAAGTCAACCATCACTGCAGCCCTCCACCAGTCACGGCTTTATGGCAGAGTGGCCCAACGGAAGTCTCGTCTCAGTGCAAGACACATGAAAGCCTGCATGGAGTTTGCTAAAAAACAACAACCGAAGGACTCCAAAATGTTAAGAAATAAGATTCTCTGGTCTGATGAGACCAAGATAGAACTTTTTGGCCTTAATTCTAAGCGGTATGTGTGGAGACAAATATCACCTGTCCAATACAGTCCTGACAGTGAAGCATGGTGGTGGCAGCATCATGCTGTGGGGGTGTTTTTCAGCTGCAGTGACAGGACGACTGGTTGAAATCGAGGGATAGATAAATGTTTTCAAGTACAGGGATATCCTTGATGAAAACATTCTCCAGAGTACTCAAGACCTCAGACTTTAGTATCGCTCCGCTTGAGACGACTGTCATGGTGGCCAAGAAAATCCACCATGTTTTTTGTTTTTGTTTTTTTGTTTACAAATACTACTGTTGTTGTGTCACAAAATGTAATTTTAAGAGTTTTTTAGGCTAAAATGTAGTTATTTATACCGCAAATATGTGACTTGTATATAAACATAGAGCCTACGGCTGAATGATGCATGTGCTGATATAGAGTCATATTGCACGGCTATGAGTGTGATCTTGCATTTACACAACAGTTCGACGGCACAAGTGTGTAATTAAATCAGAAACAACAACGGAGTGACTTTAAATACATTCTTTTGTGCAGAACTATTCCTTTCGCCACAGATTCAAATCGCATCCCAAAAAAGTTTGTTTACATATGTGTGTGAAGTGTGAATAATTATTATGTATATAAATACACACACATGAACATATATATATTTAAGAAAATGTTTATATTTACATATAAAATATTCATATTTATTAGTGTCGTCAAATCGATTAATTGTGATTAATATAAAAGTTTGTGTTTACATTAATGTACTGTGCATAATTGTGTATTTGAATACACATGAACACATACTTTAGAAATACATGCGTGTATATTCTGTGCGCTTATATATATATATATATATATATATATATATATATATATATATATATATATATATATATATATATATATATATATATATATATATATATATTATTTATACACACACACACACACACACTCACCTAAAGGATTATTAGGAACACCATACTAATACTGTGTTTGACCCCCTTTTGCCTTAATTCTATGTGGCATTGTTTCAACAAGGTGCTGAAAGCATTCTTTAGAAATGTTGGCCCATATTGATAGGATAGCATCTTGCAGTTGATGGAGATTTGTGGGATGCACATCCCAGGGCACGAAGCTCCCGCCACCACATCCCAAAGATGCTCTATTGGGTTGAGATCTGGAGACTGTGGCGGCCATTTTAGTACAGTGAAGTCATTGTCATGTTCAAGAAACCAATTTGAAAGGATTTGAGCTTTGTGACATGGTGCATTATCCTGCTGGGAGTAGCCATCAGAGGATGGGTACATGGTGGTCATAAAGGGATGGCCATCCCCCACACCACCTCCACCAGCCTGCATAGTGGTAACATGGCATGATGGATCCATGTTCTCATTCTGTTTATGTCAAATTTTGACTTCACCATCTGAATGTCTCAACAGAAATCGAGACTCATCAGACCAGGTAACATTTTTCCAGTCTTCAACTGTCCAATTTTGGTGAGTTTGTGCAAATTGTCGCCTCTTTTTCCTATTTGTAGTGGAGATGAGTGGCACCTGGTGGGGTCTTCTGCTGTTGTAGCCCATCCGCCTCAAGGTTGTGCGTGTTGTGGCTTCACAAATGCTTTGCTGCATCTCTCGGTTGTAACAAGTGGTTATTTCAGTCAAAGTTGCTCTTCTATCAGCTTGAATCAGTCGGCCCATTCTCCTCTGACCTCGAGCATCAACAAGGCATTTTCGCCCACAGGACTGCCGCATACTGGATGTTTTTCCCTTTTCACACCATTCTTTGTGAACCTTAGAAATGGTTGTGTGTGAAAATCCCAGTAACTGAGCAGATTGTGAAATACTCAGACCGGCCCGTCTGGCACCAACACCATGCCACGCTCAAAATGGCTTAAATCACCTTTCTTTCCCATTCTGACATTCAGTTTGGAGTTCAGGAGATTGTCTTGACCAGGACCACACCCCTAATGCATTGAAGCAACTGCCATGTGATTGGTTGATTAGATAATTGCATTAATGAGAAATTGAACAGGTGTTCCTAATAATCCTTCAGTTGAGTGTACAGTCTTGTTCCAAATAAAAGCAGTACAATGTGACTAACCAGAATAATCAAGGTTTTTAGTATATTTTTTATTGCTACGTGGCAAACAAGTTACCAGTAGGTTCAGTAGATTCTCAGAAAACAAACAAGACCCAGCATTCATGATATGCACGCTCTTAAGGCTGTGCAATTGGGCAATTAGTTGAATTAGTTGAAAGGGGTGTGTTCAAAAAAATAGCAGTGTGGCATTCAATCACTGAGGTCATCAATTTTGTGAAGAAACAGGTGTGAATCAGGTGGCCCCTATTTAAGGATGAAGCCAACACTTGTTGAACATGCATTTGAAAGCTGAGGAAAATGGGTCGTTCAAGACATTGTTCAGAAGAACAGCGTACTTTGATTAAAAAGTTGATTAGAGAGGGGAAAACCTATAAAGAGGTGCAAAAAATGATAGGCTGTTCAGCTAAAATGATCTCCAATGCCTTAAAATGGAGAGCAAAACCAGAGAGACGTGGAAGAAAACGGAAGACAACCATCAAAATGGATAGAAGAATAACCAGAATGGCAAAGGCTCAGCCAATGATCACCTCCAGGATGATCAAAGACAGTCTGGAGTTACCTGTAAGTACTGTGACAGTTAGAAGACGTCTGTGTGAAGCTAATCTATTTTCAAGAATCCCCCGCAAAGTCCCTCTGTTAAAAAAAAGGCATGTGCAGAAGAGGTTACAATTTGCCAAAGAACACATCAACTGGCCTAAAGAGAAATGGAGGAACATTTTGTGGACTGATGAAATTAAAATTGTTCTTTTTGGGTCCGAGGGCCACAGGCAGTTTGTGAGACGACCCCCAAACTCTGAATTCAAGCCACAGTACACAGTGAAGACAGTGAAGCATGGAGGTGCAAGCATCATGATATGGGCATGATTCTCCTACTATGGTGTTGGGCCTATTTATCGCATACCAGGGATCATGGATCAGTTTGCATATGTTAAAATACTTGAAGAGGTCATGTTGCCCTATGCTGAAGAGGACATGCCCTTGAAACGGTTGTTTCAACAAGACAATGACCCAAAACACACTAGTAAACAGGCAAAGTCTTGGTTCCAAACCAACAACATTAATGTTATGGAGTGGCCAGCCCAATCTCCAGACCTTAATCCAATTGAGAACTTGTGGGGTGATATCAAAAATGCTGTTTCTGAAGCAAAACCAAGAAATGTGAATGAATTGTGGAATGTTGTTAAAGAATCATGGAGTGGAATAACAGCTGAGAGGTGCCACAAGTTGGTTGACTCCATGCCACACAGATGTCAAGCAGTTTTAAAAAACTGTGGTCATACAACTAAATATTAGTTTAGTGATTCACAGGATTGCTAAATCCCAGAGAAAAAAAAAATGTTTGTACAAAATAGTTTTGAGTTTGTACAGTCAAAGGTAGACACTGCTATTTTTTTGAACACACCCCTTTCAACTAATTGCCCAATTGCACAGCCTTAAGAGCGTGCATATCATGAATGCTGGGTCTCGTTTGTTTTCTGAGAATCTACTGAACCTACTGGTAACTTGTTTGCCACGTAGCAATAAAAAATATACTAAAAACCTTGATTATTCTGGTTAGTCACATTGTACTGCTATTATTTTGAACAAGACTGTATATAGATAAATGTTAAACATTTCTTTTCCAGTGCTGTTCTTTCTTCTATTTGAATATGGTGGTATCTGAGCACATAATCTGTGTAAAGTTGATGTATTTTATGACACAGAGCATCAGAAGTGTTGCTGTGTCTCTGATGGTGAACATGTGTTGGTTTTTCATGATGCTGATGAAGTGCATGATGATCTTTTGCAGGCTGCATGTGCACTCAGATCCCCAAACACAAAAATATCTGAACCGGAAGAACGAGAGAAAGTGTGTGTGTGTGTGTGTGTGTTTCCAAAGAATTACTTTGCCATTTGCACTCAAATCTTCGCTTGCCCTGAATGTTCCTCTTGGCTGCGTCTCTCCGGCACAATACAGCTTTTTTTTTAAACCAGTCACTTGGTCTTTCCTTGTTGTACATAAAATTTTAATGTTTCGTACCCATAAGGAGGAAACAACGTCTAAAAATAGTGCCTGGCATTAGCGTGTGCCGTTTAAGTGTGAGAGGGCAGGACTAGATGTTTTTGTGCTGTATGTGAATATAGTGAAGTCTTATGTTGGACAGATGGAGGGGGCTTGACATGTAATTCCTTTGATTGACCATCCATCCATCCATCCATCCATCCATCCACCCAACCACCCACCCACCCACCCACCCCATTTATATATAATGTTTATGTGACGCGTTTTCTGTGCCGGAGATTTTTGCGCAGGACTCTGTGTGTTTGTGCGTCATTTTGAGTAAATCTGCAGTTGTTTTCTTTGACTTTTCTTGTACTTTATACAGCAGATGTCTTGTCTTTTTCCTCAACCATGAACAAACACTCTGAGTGACTGTAGTTTACACACACACACACACACACACACACACACACACACACACACACACACACACACAGTGAGGGAATGTGTGCTGGTCTCATTCAGCATCTTGAGAGAGAGAGAGAGAGAGAGAGAGAGAGAGAGAGAGAGAGAGAGAGAGAGAGAGAGAGAGAGATGATATAGAGGGTATATAGTTTCTGTTGTGTAGTGATGTGTCTCAGGGTGTGTCTGGGAGCAGATGGATGAGAAACCATCTGCTGAAAATGGACACACACACACTCTTTGTTTTTGTGGCATATGGGGACATTCCATAGGCATAATGGTTTTTATACTTTTATACTCTACAATTCGTATTTTCTATCCCCTTACACTGCCCCCCTACCCCTGAACCTACCACACACACACCCTAAACCTACCCATCTCTCTCTCTCTCACACACACACACACACAGGAAACATTCTGCATTTTTACTTTCTCATAAAAACTCCTCCTGTGTGATTTATAAGCCTTTTGTAAAGTGGGGCCATGGGTAATGTCCTCATATTTCACCCTCTCCTGTAATACCTGTGTCATACAAATGGCATTATACACATTTGGGTCCTCATATGTCACAAAAACAAGCGCACACACACTCACAGAGACGCATACAACTGTACTTGACCCAGAAGTTTGTTAATAGCTGTCAACAACATTAACAATTTTTATTACTATATTATATTTTAGATCAGGGATTCACTTTTTTTTTCCTGAAGTAAAGATAATATTTCAATATATTAACAATAAATTTGCATGTACAGTCTTGTTCAAAATAATAGCAGTACAATGTGACTAACCAGAATAATCAAGGTTTTTAGTATATTTTTTATTGCTACGTGGCAAACAAGTTACCAGTAGGTTCAGTAGATTCTCAGAAAACAAACAAGACCCAGCATTCATGATATGCACGCTCTTAAGGCTGTGCAATTGGGCAATTAGTTGAAAGGGGTGTGTTCAAAAAAATAGCAGTGTCTACCTTTGACTGTACAAACTGAAAAAAAAAATAAAAAAAAATTGTACAAACATTTTTTTTTTTTTTCTGGGATTTAGCAATCCTGTGAATCACTAAACTAATATTTAGTTGTATGACCACAGTTTTTTAAAACTGCTTGACATCTGTGTGGCATGGAGTCAACCAACTTGTGGCACCTCTCAGCTGTTATTCCACTCCATGATTCTTTAACAACATTCCACAATTCATTCACATTTCTTGGTTTTGCTTCAGAAACAGCCTTTTTGATATCACCCCACAAGTTCTCAATTGGATTAAGGTCTGGAGATTGGGCTGGCCACTCCATAACATTAATTTTGTTGGTTTGGAACCAAGACTTTGCCCGTTTACTAGTGTGTTTTGGGTCATTGTCTTGTTGAAACAACCGTTTCAAGGGCATGTCCTCTTCAGCATAGGGCAACATGACCTCTTCAAGTATTTTAACATATGCAAACTGATCCATGATCCCTGGTATGCGATAAATAGGCCCAACACCATAGTAGGAGAAACATGCCCATATCATGATGCTTGCACCTCCATGCTTCACTGTCTTCACTGTGTACTGTGGCTTGAATTCAGAGTTTGGGGGTCGTCTCACAAACTGCCTGTGGCCCTTGGACCCAAAAAGAACAATTTTACTCTCATCAGTCCACAAAATGTTCCTCCATTTCTCTTTAGGCCAGTTGATGTGTTCTTTGGCAAATTGTAACCTCTTCTGCACATGCCTTTTTTTTAACAGAGGGACTTTGCGGGGGATTCTTGAAAATAGATTAGCTTGACACAGACGTCTTCTAACTGTCACAGTACTTACAGGTAACTCCAGACTGTCTTTGATCATCCTGGAGGTGATCATTGGCTGAGCCTTTGCCATTCTGGTTATTCTTCTATCCATTTTGATGGTTGTCTTCCGTTTTCTTCCACGTCTCTCTGGTTTTGCTCTCCATTTTAAGGCATTGGAGATCATTTTAGCTGAACAGCCTATCATTTTTTGCACCTCTTTATAGGTTTTCCCCTCTTTAATCAACTTTTTAATCAAAGTACGCTGTTCTTCTGAACAATGTCTTGAACGACCCATTTTCCTCAGCTTTCAAATGCATGTTCAACAAGTGTTGGCTTCATCCTTAAATAGGGGCCACCTGATTCACACCTGTTTCTTCACAAAATTGATGACCTCAGTGATTGAATGCCACACTGCTATTTTTTTGAACACACCCCTTTCAACTAATTGCCCAATTGCACAGCCTTAAGAGCGTGCATATCATGAATGCTGGGTCTTGTTTGTTTTCTGAGAATCTACTGAACCTACTGGTAACTTGTTTGCCACGTAGCAATAAAAAATATACGAAAAAACTTGATTATTCTGGTTAGTCACATTGTACTGCTATTATTTTGACTACTATTCAGACAAGACTGTACGTACTTAATGGTCACATGAAAAGCAGTGCTTATTTAGATGGATACGTAAAGATGTAATCGCCACATTTATATTTGTCTACATAACTCATTTGAAGTGTTTAATGTCACGAGAAGCACAGCGACTGGTGGTGTGTCTCACTTCAAGCGTTCCTCCCACTCTAGTGTGTAGTAGAGGGTTTTCAAAACCTCTCCCGTCCCACTCCCACAAAAAAAAAATCCAGTCCCAATCCCACGAAAAAACCTGAGGAAAATTCCTGTCTGAATCCCAGAAGAATGACTCCGGTTCCCTCCCACTCCCGTGTTGTGTTTTTTTGTTGTTGGCCAGAATCTCTGTTACAATTAAAAATTAAATACAGATCACAGCATACTAGGGCTGTCACATTTTATTCGATATTCGAATATGCATTCGAACATGACGTGAAATATCCATAATCGAACTATAAATAAACTATACGGTTTTTAAAGTGCCATGTAGCGCAATTTTTTTACAGTCGGGTGCGTTTACTTGGAGCACTGTAATCAGTTTAAAAGTCCAATCTGAATGAAAATGCTCCATATAAACTACTTTTTGAGTATCTGTACTTTACTTGAGTATTATTGTTTTCTGGAAACTTATGACTTTAACTTCACTACATTTGAACGACAAATATCGTACTTTTTATTATTAATAATAATAATAATAATAGTGTTTGATTTATATAGCGCTTATCAAGGCACTCAACGCGCTTTACATTGAAGGGGGGAATCTCCTCAACCACCACCAATGTGCAGCACCATCTGGACGATGCGACGGCAGCCATTTTGCGCCAGAACGCAATTTACACCAAAACGTTTTACTCCAATACATTTCTATCAAAGTCCTCGAAGTCGAAAGTCGTTTCTGAAGCAGCTTTTAAAGTCAGTGGATGATTTTTTTCTTCTTTTAAAGGTGTTTGGGTTTTTGCAGAAAGCCTTTCAGGAATCACTCTTGTAGAGTCACGTGAAGTTCAATGATTTACCAGCATTTTTTGAACATTAATTTATAGTTTTATGGCAAAATGGAAGAAGATGGATGTCAAAATGCTCATTTCTTGTTGAATATTCACATAAACAAAGTTGATTATGTCTTAAGTGAAGATAAATACTTGGGAGAATATCAGATGTGTATAAGTGAATTGGATCCGTACATTCGGCCTTAAAGTGACAGAAGCTTTGTAAGTTTTATACAAGTATTTAAATTAGTTTAAGTTAGTCGTATGATAGTATGTCAGATGGAGCGTCACCAGTGTTGTGCAAGTTACTTCCAAACTGTAATATATTATAGATTACTTATTACTGCTATTTAAAAGTAATTCATTACATTACAATATTACTGTCTCAGAATTGTAATGTGTTACATTACTCCTGTATTACTTTTGAGTTACTTTCACCAAAATAACTTCAGAAGTAGCTCTTAACATTCCCAAATGTAGGCAGAGAGCATTTCACATCCAGTAGAAGGCGATATGATGAAGCATAATGACATGGGCCATCCAGGCTAACAATAGAGAATTGGCAAAAAAGTGAATGCTCAAGACAATGCAAGAAATAATGACGATCCAGTTCTGTTATAGCCTAAGTATTGTAGAGGTAAAGATTATCTGGCAATATCTGGGAATAGCTTAGGTCTGTTAGACACAACAGAACTGTGTAAACTCTTAAGTTATGACAATATGCGCATTTGTTATTTTCTTATTGTTGCAATATCGATAGTTATTTCGGTTTTAGACAAAGGTTGCATTTGACTGCATTTGACTAGCCTACGTTCTTGTCCTTATCTCTGATAAACTAAGGAATGCGCATCCATCTCGCGAATGTACAGTAGGTGACGGTGTGGACCTTTTCCCACCGGTCAATCAAAGTGTGATGTGACAACACCGGTATCTGGGCTTTTAAATCACTAATTCTATCTAACCGAAAGGAACATGTGCACCGCCGCTTGATCATTAATAACGGGAGCGGATGCAAAGCGAGTGCTTTCAATGAATTCCTATGAAAGTTATGCTTCCATATGAACTGAAAACGCGCCAGTGAATGACTGCTCGTCAGTAAATGCGCGCTCTGCGCGGCCAAGCAGATAGTTTCGGTTTAGAATTGGCCTATTATTCTTAATGAAATATACAACACAATGACAAACTCCCTTTAATAGGCGCTTTTACATTTCACCTTGAAACAAATCTTCCGCGATCATCTGTCAGCTCAAGATCTGATCTCCTGCTGCGTTTACTGCGACACGATCGGATCATGCTTAGCAGGCACCTTAGGTTTTATTTGAACGGTCTGTTCTCTAACTGAACTAAATTACTTTATTACTATAAAAATCAAAATGACGGTGTCACGGTGTGCAGTAGTCCTGGTCTAATTCTGTCATCTTCACCCAAATCCTTTAGTTTGGCTCAGCGCGCCCCTCGTCTCTCGTCCGTTCTTCGACACGCTTGCCTTTAAACCTTCTTTATCCACTTTTCCACTGGCCAGCGCGAGCACAGAGGCTGAAATCATCAAACGCAAGCGTTACTGAAAATGTACAGAGTAAAATATTACTGAAAATTGATTAGTAATGCCTTACACTACTGCGTTACAGCAAAAAGTAATACGTTACTGGAATGTATTACTTTTGTAATGCGTTACTCCCAACACTGAGCATCACTGACTGGCTTAAACCATGATGTGCATTTATACAACAACAATATCACTACAGCACTTCTGAGAGTACTTCGACTTGGCGCAGTAAAAAGTCCTGGCTGAAAAATCCAACTTGCTCGTTCAACTATTCGAGTAACTTTATTTAAAGGGAAACCGTGGAGGTGTTTGGTCGCTTCTAACTTGATCTCTGTTTGGTACCATAGTGAATGAACTGGGCTAAGCTAAATGCTATCAGATCGTCACCGCGCGTCAGAGAGATTAAGAGCACACACTGAGACGAGAGAGGTGTGTATCAACTCGGCTTAGTTAAGGGAATAACATAGTATTAATATAAAGCGGTGAAGTATCCCTTTAAGTACTTAAAAAAAAGTTTCACTTGTAACGGAGTAATATTTGACCAGCAGTACTTTTACTTTTAATCAAGTAATGAAGTTGTGTAGTTTGTCCACCTGTGTTCAATATAATAACAATGCACACATTAAATTACACCTAAATCATCTATGCAAACACAGACACGCACACACCCACGCGCAGTAAATGTCTTTCACGTGTCTTTTTTTTGGTTACTTCAGACTGCCCTAAAATGTCGGTGAGCACACCTGAGGCATCGCTTCCAACAGTAGTCGTTGCAGCGTGGCTTTCTGGACTAACTCAATTTTGATTATGATTTTCGCAGCTACAAAGTTCATGGGGAAGCCTCCTTTCTCTCCTGCAACTGTTACGTGGAGCACGTCATTCACTTAAAAAATGAATATTTGTGACTGAAAGCTGTTGAGGTGGATACCGAGAGAGCTTTTTGTCACCTTAGAAAAACGTCTTTCTCAATCGGACATGGAGAGTAAAATACGATGTTAAACGGCACAGACTCACACTGCTAAAAATACTTTTCTTACTTAGTATTTTTGTCTTGTTTCTTGCCAAAATATCAAAAAATTCTTAAAAGAAGTATTTACTAGACAAGCAAAAGTAATTGTCTTGTTTTGGGAACAAATAACTCAACATTAAGAGAGTTTTTGCTTAAAATAAGCTAAATAATCTGCCAATGGGGTAAAAAAAAAAATCTTAATTCAAAACAGAAAACAAGATAGTTTTTCTTCTCCCATTGGCAGATTATTTAGCTTAATTTTGAGTTATTTTCCCCCCAAAACAAGACAATACGTTTTTACATGTCTAGTAAATGTTTCTTAATGTAAGAATTTAGAAATTTAGACTTGAAACACAACAAAAATACTAAGTAAGAAGGCTTCTTCTTTTTTTTTTTTTTTTTTTTTTTTTGAAGTGCAGACAACGAACTGCTCTGAGACAGAAGGGTTGGAGATCCAAACGCAGTATTTATTAAAGTGTAATCCAAAGTTGTAGTCCTTAGAACAGGCAAAAGGCCATAACAGGAAATCAGTCCGAAAAGGCAAACAAAACAGAAGGAACAGGCAAAAGGGTAATCTACGGAGAAGGCAAGAAATCAAAGACCAAGATACATGAAACCAGAGAAACGCTCAGAAATGCAGTTGTGACACTAAACAAGACTTCGCAATGAATGACAGAGTGAACAAGGTATATATAGGCAGAGGTAATGAGGTGATGAGACACAGGTGTAAACAGTGAGTGCTAATGAGTCCAAGGATTATGGGTAATGTAGTTTGTGATGGAGTGACAGTCTGGGGTGGAGTGCCCTCTGGTGGTGATCACGGGCACTCACACTGGTGAATTGTGACATACTAACATGGAAGTTCACAATCCTTCCTCCCCTTCTCGTTCTGTGAGCCTCTGGAGTTAACTTTACTTTAAGTTTAACTTTAACGTAACTATTTTTTATTTATTTTTTTACTGTGCCTATGGTGTTGAGTAACTACAATTTCTGTTAATCCTATAATTTTATATTATAATTTATTTAAAGTGAATAAATTGTAATGAAAAATAAATAAAGTAAAATAGGCTAGCTAAAGTAAATTGTAAGTGGAAGTGCATCTATCAATTCATTGAATATTCAAAATATTATGTTAAAAATACACATTGGTTGGCCTATTCATGAGCATAAATCAGCAATTACACATGTTTAGGGGAATAGTCTTTAATATATTCAAATTAACCCACTGATGTCTCATATGGACTACTTTGATTATGTTTTTATTCCCTTTCTGGACATGGGCAGTATACCGTACATACATTCAATGGAGGAAACAGAAAGCTCTCAGACTAAATCTTACATATCTTAAACTGTGTCTGAAGATGAACGGAGGTCTTACGGATGTCGAACGACATTAGGGTGAGTCATTAGTGTCATAAATTTCATTTTTGGGTGAACTAACCCTTTAAGAATATTGCCTTGCAACCCCAGAGAGCAAGATGAAGGGGACTTTAGTGAGAGAAACTCACCGAACACTTCAGCTCCGAAGCAAATTTCGAATAATAATGACGTATGCACATTTGGACCCAAATGTGGGTCGCAGAGCTGAAGTGGTTAAGATACAAAGCAAACATATACAATTCTGGAAAGTATTATGGATACGGCAAGAAAGTAGAGAAACATTACAAATGAAAGAGTTAGAACGTTCAGTAGATTTGATCCATTTTTGCTTTGTCTTTTTATTCCCTGAAATTTTCTGGTTGTATAAGCATGTCGATAGGCCGATGAATCTTTAATAGTGAAATTCATTTCTTGTTAATTTCTTGCGTTATTCACTCTCTTGACTTGATATTTGAAGAGCGCGCACCTGCACATGTGACATCTGTGTGTGTGTGTGTGTGTTTGTGTGTGTGTGTGTGACATATGAGGACACAAATGTGTATAATGCCATGGGTCTGACACAGGTATTACAGGAGAGGGTGAAATATGAGGACATTACCCATGGCCCCACTTTACTAAAGGCTTAAAAATTTATACAGGAGGAGTTTTTATGAGAAAGTAAAAATGCAGAATGTTTCCTGTGATGGGTAGGTTTAGGGGCTGTGTGTGTGTGTGATGGGTAGGTTTAGAGGCAGGTGCAGTGTAAGGGGATAAATATGTTGTATTGATGTTTGATAAATACGTAAGGGTGGATCGCCTACAGTGGTTCTGACTGCAGGGTTGCTGAACGACTAAAGAAACGTTATCAGTAAGATGGTGGAAAACTGTACATTTCTTGTCTATAACCACCCACTGCAACTTATACCAACGACGGAAATAAGCGCAGTTACAATAGCAAAATATGTTGGAGAGCGTTGCTTTAATGTGACTATATTGTATTGCAATAGGGAGCACTTCAAAGTCAATACCAAACCAAAACTAGTTAGCAAATCATTTATCATTGAAAGAATTTAATGACAAAATCCGGTTATGGTTACACTTAAAATAGTTACAAAATAGATGAATGAGATGAGAAAACTTATACCATTAATCGTACCCAGCATGTGTAGAATGTTACCTGAGAGAGAGAGAGATAGAAAGATAGAAAGAGAGAGAAAAAGAGAGAGCAAAGAGGAGAGCCAAAGAAGGCCCTAGAAGAGACAGCCAGAGCAAAAGACAGCGTCAGAGGAAAAAGACCCCCCAGAGAAAAAGAGACCCAGAGCAAAAGTTGCAATCTTCTTTTATCCCTCCCGTGACCATGTGACTGAAACCCTGAGACATTCAAACTGACCAGTCAGACCAGACTTCCCCCACTGTACTACAGGTGTGGCACCATTTGGCCTACAGGCCCTCAACATCTCTTTGTCTTTAGGAATCCCAAACAGCCCCACTGATAAGAGAGAGGGGGGTGAAACACAGTAAAACAAATGTCTTTGTTCAAAGAAAAATATCAAATATCTTTGAATATTTTAGATTCTTTCAAATACGTCTGTGAGCCCTATGAGAGAATCATTCCGGCCGCTTTCAAAGCAATCCCTCATGTGAACTGAACTGAGAGCGGACCTAAAGCTCATTAAATATGCAAATCTTATCCAATCCTAGCCGTGGGCGTTTACTTCCAAGTCTCCAGTTCGTCATGCCCATCAGAACCCAGCGTTCAGGAGAGAGCCTCAAAACCAGTGTAGAAAATAGCCTATTACTTATTAGTTATGATGTTTTTGAATGTAAAAACCACACAAACCTCATTAGTTGACCTCATACAAAAGTATAACAAAAAAAAAAAGCCAGTTCATGACACCTTTAAATGCGTGTGATGTGTGTCACTATTGTACTCAGAGGTGTGCTTATATTTACACACATTTCTATGTAAAAGTGCAAGTTGGTAGATCCCACACTTTGCGTGAAACTGTTCTTACGCACTCATTTCGCAGAAATATGTGTGGACGCACTGTTTCTAAATAAGGGCCCTGATTTCTAACACACACTCAGCGTTGTGTCTGTCAGAGCAGAAACTAAAGCTGATGATCTCTGTGTGTTGTCCTGTCCAATCTTTGATCCATTAGATTGAAAGATCTGAAAATAGACCCTCCCCTCAAAAAATCAGGACAGAAGTGGTTAAAAGTGGACAAAAGAGACAGATTTAAACACCAGGTGTAAATGGGAATGTGTCTCCCTCGACTGCTTGTGATCCGATCGACCAAAACGCATCTTAATGGCAGGTGTGAACAGGGCTGAGACATTTAGATGACTGATTCTTCCCCTAACCTTATTTTGATTGGTCTGCTACATAAAGACGGATGTAGGACCTTTAGTTTCAGATCATTTTCCCTTTTTGGAGGCATCTTGTAGGGGATTTTTGTTAGTGTTAGTGTCATGCTTCTGGTTTTATTGTGAACAATTTATCCGTGTTGTTTACTATTCTCAGGAAAATCCTGGTTTTTGAGATCTTTCACAAAAATGTTACCACAAATGTAATCACTGGAAAAGAGCGCAGGCTCTAGTGAGGCGTTTCTCTGAGGTTCACATTTTTAAGGCGAGAAACCGCAGGTGAATAGGGTAAAAATGTGAACTGATAAATATCACAGTGCATTGACACAATTGTTTTGTATTACAAGGTTTCTGACATATATTTTAATATGCAAATGAGGCATTATCTAATTAACAATGGATTCATTTGTGTAGATTTTCAGAAGATTAATCTGAACAGCCATATCTAAAATATTAGCTTCATTTTGTCGACCTATTAAAGTTAAAGGTTTTTACAGAAGGATTTTGGATATACCTTTTATAAATCAGAAAATGGTAAATGGACTGCATTTATATAGCGCTTTTATCCAAAGCGCTTTACATATCGCCTCACATTCACCCATTCATACACCGACGGCGATGTCAGCCATGTAAGGCGCCATCCAGCTCGTCGGGAGCAGTTTGGGGTTAGGTGTCTTGCTCATGGACACTTCGACACTTGGTCAGGTGGAACCGGGGATCGAACCACCAACCTTCTGGTTTGTAGACAATCAACATGAACCACTGAGCCACTGCCGCCCACAGTGATACTGTCCGCAGAAAAATACTGTCAACATCCAGAAAAATGCATGCTTTTAGAAACATAAAAAATATTATATAAATCAGGTGAATGAAATGTAAACAAACCCCTCAGTAAAAACCTTCAGAATATAGATGTATAGATGAGGGGGGGGGGGGAAACTACAGATGTAAATAGATAAGTGTAATAAAATAAACTCTCAGATGTGTATTTTGCATGCTTTCGTTCCACTAGGCTGAAATATTACAACTTCCGCTTCACGCCAACTTTAAAGTGCATTTAAATTGGTAGTTTTGGTCTTAGTTTTAGCGCCCTGACAGGCGAGTGTGTAGTCATGTGATCGTATGTGTGTGAGATGCCGCAGTTGTGCGGCTCAAATGAAGTGTAACACATCAGAGACGCAGACAAACCTGCTGCTGCTTAACGGACACACACAGACACACACACACACACACACACACACACACACACACACACACCCCGACAGCAATGTCAGATGTACAAATGTAATTTGTAGTGAAATCACATTAGTGTGTGTGCGATGGGCGCCGTACACAGAACATCTGTTACTGACACACACCGTTTGATTGATGCCTCTGCTTATGTGTGAGTGGATGTAAACAGGTAACAGACCTTAAAAAAACTAAATAAAACAGCTAAAGCAAGGTTATTATTGGTATCTGTGATTTTGTCTTGATTTGGGTGTTTAAATACATTCCTATATCTCAGTTTAATATGCAGAGTGGATGGAAACTAAGATAGAACATATTGCACTGATAAGCGAACTTGCAGAGAAATAGATTGACGTCCTGAAGAGATCTAGCAGATGAAAAGTGATGCTTTATGTGAATGAGATGTTGAGCTCAGCGTGCATGTTGTTGTCGTTTTTATCGACTGCAGACAGGAACGAATGCATAAGGGCTCTTACTAGGCGTCAGAGAGCCCTGTGAATCTATTGATTTCAATGGTGCATGAAGCATCTAGAGAGGAAATTGCAAGTGTGTAACAAGTGTGTTGACAGACAGGCCAAGTCGTGTGTATTCCTGCTTGATTTCATACCGAAGCGACTCTTTACACGCCCTCCGAACTGATCTTACACATTCTTCTACATACAACTCTTACATTCAGTAGTGTGTGTTCAGTAGAGGTTTTATTGTTTGTGAAAGATGTCTCTTCTGCTCACCAAGACTGCATTTATTTGATCAAAAATACAGTAAAAACAGTAATATTGTGAAATATTATTATAATATGAAATCAGTGTTTTCTATGTGAATATATGTTCAAATTGTTCCTGTGATCAAAGTTGTTTTCAGCATCATTACCCCAGTCTTCAGAGTCTCATGATCCTTCAGAAATCACTCTGATATGAGGATCTGATGATCAAGAAACATTTATGATTATTATCAGTGTTGAAAACAGTTGTGCTGCTTCATATCTTTGTGGAAACTGTGATACATCAGGACTCAATGTCATACAATTTGCACAAGCTCACCAAATTTGGACAGTTGCCTGGTCTGATGAGTCTCGATTTCTGTTGAGACATTCAGATGGTAGAGTCAGAATTTGGTGTAAACAGAATGAGAACATGGATCCATCATGCCTTGTTACCACTGTGCAGGCTGGTGGCAGTGGTGTAATGGTGTGGGGGATGTTTTCTTGGCACACTTTAGGCCCCTTAGTGCCAATTGGGCATTGTTTAAATGCCACGGCCTACCTGAGCATTGTTTCTGACCATGTCCATCCCTTTATGACCACCATGTACCCATCCTCTGATGGCTACTTCCAGCAGGATAATGCACCATGTCACAAAGCTCAAATCATTTTAAATTGGTTTCTTGAGCATGACAATGAGCTCACTGTACTAAACTGGCCCCACAGTCACCAGATCTCAACCCAATAGAGCATCTTTGGGATGTGGTGGAACGGGAGCTTCGTGCCCTGGATGTGCATCCCACTAATATATGGGCCAACATTTCTAAAGAATGCTTTCAGCACCTTGTTGAATCAATGCCACGTAGAATTAAGGCAGTTCTGAAGGTGAAAGGGGGCCAAACACAGTATTAGTATGGTGTTCCCTAATAATCCTTTAGGTGAGTGTAGTCTAATTGTGTAAAAAACTTGAGATGAATCCAACTAGTTTTTGTAAAGATTATCAATACCACAGAAATACACTTCTAAAGCTAAATCTAGAACATAGTGTAAAACGCATGTAAAGTTTTCAGGTGAGATGCATTCCGTTCCAAAATATGGACGCTCGTTTCCGCCACAGAATTAAAAATAGTGTTAATTGTGTTAAGTGTTCTGACTTTTTTCTCACTCACCTTTTTTGACAGAATTGCGTGATATAAACTTGAGTTTGAGTTAATTTGAGTTATAAAGTCAGAATTGTAAGATATAAACTCGTAATTCGGAGAACAATTTTTGTTTCCCTCAGAATTGGACTTCATAACTTGCAACTGGAAGTTTCACACAATTCTGAGAAAAGAAGTCAGGATTGTGAAATATAAACTCAGAAAAAGTCAGATTTGGTAGATGTAAACTTGCAATTGTGAGAGAAAATGTCAGCCTTTTTTTCCCCTTCAAAATTGGAGAAGTCAAAATTGCGTGAAAAAAAGTGAGAATTACAAGATAAACTTGCGAAATGCGGGACAAAATCCAGAATTATGAGAAAAAGTCCTCAATTATGAGATGTAAACTTGAAATTGTGAGAAAAAAATTCTAATTGCGAGATATTAACTCAATTCAGAGGAAAAAATATTTTCAACACAATTGAGAGTTTATAATAGAAAAAGTCTAAAATTGTAAGATTAAAAAAGTCACAGTTACCTTTTTTATTTTTATTCAGGGGCAGAAATATATAAGCTTCCATACTAAAATAATTGATGGGCAAAGTAAGATTACACTCTTACAAATCAAGCCTCATCGTGGATGGTTCCTCAAAGAACTTTTAACATCAAAAGTTTATTTTAAGAACTAATGACTGAAATGTTCTGTATCAGAATCAACAATGGTCAAACCCCTGCATTTAATGAATGGTTATAGGTGCGATCGCTCAGGCTCATATTATTCTCTTTTTCTGGGCGTTCAGTCAAACTAAAGGACTGGTGAATAAATGCTTTCTGCTCATTTTTTTATTCTGTTTTCACTTTAATTGTTTGGGATAGAAGCATCAGTTAAATGATGAATGTCATGTTAAGGATGTGTAGTGACTATAATTAGCTTTAAAAGCAGCAGAAGTCTGTAGGATGTCCTCGTGTGTGTGTGTGTGTGTGTGTCCTTGAGTGTGCTTTCAGGGGTCTTTGTGAGTGTTGGGCTCTAAAGGGGGTCGTGGGCAATTAAAGCACACATGCAGCGCTGCTATACGATCACACACACACACACACACACTCGCGCGGCTCTCATGCACCTCCCACCTCTGCATGTGGATGTTTAAGTGATCTTTATTGTGTGCAGAGTAAACAGAGAGCGAGCGAGGGAAGCCGTGTTGAGCTCAGACCAGCGCAGCCGCAGCATTGTGCTCACACAGCAGGACCGAGAGACAGACAGATAGAGACAGAGAGAGAGACAGCAGTGTGTGTCTGTCTGTGGTTAAATGTGGACATCTTCCTCTTTGAGCTCCATGGCAAACTCTGCATGCGTGCTGCTGTCCGGCTCCGGGATGATGCCTCATTCCCTGCACGCGCCGCCCGCGTTCCTCTACTTGTCCGAGGTAAGGATTGCCTTTGCGTTCACACACTCCTTTCTCGTTCTTCATTCCTCCACGAGTGAATGAACAAGCTTTTCTTTCATTCTGACCTCTGACCCCTTGTCTGTTCGGGGTCAGCGCTCCGCTTTTATTCCACTTTTCCATGCTTTCATTCGTCGTTTAGACTCAAGTGCTGATTTACTTTCTTCGTTTTGTAACTACACTCTTTAAAATAAAGCTTTTAGAAGCATTTTTGGTTCCCCAAAGAACCTTTCAGTCATCAGTTCTTCAAAGAACCATTTTTTTAATCTAATAAAGAACCTTTCTTTCAATGCCAGTTACGAACCTTTATTTTTAAGAGTGTTTGTAATGTAGTGTTGCGAATTCATTCTGGGAATGTCTTGCTTTACAATCACAAAACGGAAGAACTGTTTGGGATGTGCTCGAAACACAAATCTGTCATTCATTTTAGGTCATAATTAGCAAACTTATGCAGATTTTTATGCAATGTTATGCAGATTCTCTCATGAATTATTCAGGATTTCCGTGACTTTTCCCTGTTAAATTACTAAACACTGTTTTTTAATTAACTTCAATCACTTTGTAGAATAAGTCATTAGATTCTTCATTGATGTTAGAGTCAGCGGGGTTTTGTTTTAGAAGATTTTATTAAAGATGCGTCATGTGTTAGTGACCGTATCAATATTGCTGCATATTTGCATTGCTCTATTGATATCTGTATATTTTATTTTCCCCTGGATGTCAGGTGAAAACCGGCCGATATTGGGGGCAAATAATATCAATACTCCTATTTTTCTACACCAATAAGTAAATACATTTTCTTTAGCAGGTTTTAATCGTATATGCTATATATGTTATACTGTTTGAATGTCTTGACATTTCTTATAAATTGGTTGTGTGTATCAATTATTACACTCTGTTGTTTGGCATTTTAGGTTGTGTTCATTTATAGATTCAAACCATAAATATATTTGACATGCATGTGTCAGAAGGAAAGCTGTTACTAATTTTATCTCATCATCACCAATATTAGCATATGCAGATACTCATGAATTATTCAGGAGCTGCTTGTGTTAGGTCACTTAATCGATGTTCATAATTAACTTTGTTGAATCCAACATTAGATTTGTTTAGTGCACATGGTTTTGTTTTTATAACGTTTTGTTTTGATTCGCATTGCTTGAAATATTGGTTTTACATATTTGTATTTTATTGGCAATGCTATATATAGCGGTTTCTAAAAATCCATATCAATCGATATAATGCTGATATTTTAAGATAATTCACTTTTCTGTACTGTGATTGTTTTCTGCTGTATATTATAATATTTACATTTTCATTTCACAGATTGGCTTGGAAAATTGTAGATTAGATCTTTAGTATATCGCTTTAAATCATGTAGACTTCTACATATCATTATTTTATTAGCATTGCTTCAATATCAGTATTTTATTAGCTATGCTTGAGATGTCAGTTTATACATATTTTATTAGTAAAACTTGAGATATCGGTTTCTACATATCAGTACTTAATTAGTAAAACTTGAGATATCGGTTTCTACTCATCAGTACTTAATTAGGAAAACTTGAGATATCGGTTTCTACTTATCAGTACTTAATTAGTAAAACTTGATATCGGTTTCTACATATCAGTATTTAATTAGGAAAACTTGAGATAGAATTTTCTACAAATCAGTATTTTATTAGTAAAACTTGAGATATCGGTTTCTACATATCAGTTTTTTATTAGTAAAACTTGAGATATCGGTTTCTACAAATCAGTATTTTATTAATAAAACTTGAGATATCGGTTTCTACATATCAGTACTTAATTAGTAAAACTTGAGATATCGGTTTCTACATATCAGTACTTAATTAGTAAAACTTGAGATATCGGTTTCTACATATCAGAATTTTAGTAGTAAAACTTGAGATATCGGTTTCTAATTATCTGCATTTAATTAGTAAAATTTGAGATATCGGTTTCTACTTATCAGTACTTAATTAGTAAAACTTGATATCGGTTTCTACATATCAGTATTTAATTAGGAAAACTTGAGATACAATTTTCTACAAATCAGTATTTTATTAGTAAAACTTGAGATATCGGTTTCTACATATCAGTTTTTTATTAGTAAAACTTGAGATATCGGTTTCTACAAATCAGTATTTTATTAATAAAACTTGAGATATCGGTTTCTACATATCAGCATTTTAGTAGTAAAACTTGAGATATCGGTTTCTACATATCAGTATTTTATTAGTAAAACTTGAGATATCGGTTTCTACATATCAGTATTTTATTAGTAAAACTTGAGATATCGGTTTCTACATATCAGTATTTTATTAGCAATGCTTCATATATTGGTTTTATACATATTGGTATTTTATTAGTTATGCTTGAGATATTGGCTTCTACATATCAGTATTTTATTACCATTGCTTGTGATATCAGTTTATCGGAAATGCTTGATATCGGTTTCTACATATCAGTATTTTATTAGTAAAACTTGAGATATTTGGTTTCTACATATCATTATTTTATTAGCAATGCTTGCGATAGCGGCTTCTACATATCGGTATTTTATTAGCAACATTTGTTATCAGTTTCTATTATCAGTATTTTATTATCAATGTTTGATGTATTGGTTTCTACACTTCCATATCAGCCAAAATAAGCATTTCAATTTTAATTATGTCAATGGACATTTTCTGTACTTGGATTCTTAAGCATTCAAATAATGTATATTTTATAATACGATAATGTTTGATTTGACAGATTCATGTGTAAAATTGTAAATTAGTGCTTTAGTATGAACAATATTTAAAGCGGTATGCAAAACAGTATGAATTTATAATGATATATTGTTTACCAGCCAACATTTTGACACGAGTGCAAGTTTCGTTGCGCATGTATGTGAGCTCTGCTGTAGTGATACAGTACTGAGACACAAGAGAGCGATAAATGAGATGAGTGCTTTCTTCCTGCTTTTAAATCACTCTAAGGCAGCAGGAGAAGCGTCTCCTCCCCCATCTGTCCACACACACACACACACACACACACACACACACACACACACACACACACACGCACATAATGCTGGCACATGGTTGGCTTGCGTCGAGTCGCCCTGTGAAGAATCCAGGGCAAACGATCCTCCGGAGAGCAGGACATATTATTCATGAGCCTGCGTGTTTATGAGCGAGTGTGTTTGCGCACTTAATTGATTTCATATTCAAACACACGGCCCTGTTTGCTGCAGTATGTAGCGCTGAATTATTGATACAGTTCACGAATGTGACGGGATTGTAACGCAGACAGAAATGCTGGGATGAAGAGTCGCATACAGTACTATGAGATAATTGGTGAAAGGGATGTTACGCCGGGACACATTTGTCTTGTGTTGGTGTGAAATATATCAGCGCTTGCAGACAGCTGGTGAAGTGTGTGTTTTGGAGAGTATAAAGCTCAGCGTATGTTACACTGATTCTTGCATTACAGGAACAGGTTGTTGAGGAGGATTTGGATTTGAGAAATGTGATTTTGCTTTTTTTCAGTGTTTTTTTGCACTGTTAGGGATCGATTATTGCTGAAGTAGGGAACATCTCTCCATCTCTCTTAATTACTGTAAGGATATCTGAATACTTTATTCATTTGGACAGTTCATTTTCAGCTGACCAGTCAAGAAAATGACTCATGTAGCACATTTATTATTTAGTTAAATACTACTGTTTATCAGTGTATCTTTGCTATCGGGGCCTAAACTTTCAGCAGAAGAACTGTAGCACAAATAGACAAGCTTAGAAGAAAAGGTTCTAATTAATTAATTTGGTTGGTTTAATTTTTTTATGAGAGAAACGGCTCATTAACATTCTTTATCACTAGTATAAAAATGAAGGGGTAGTTCACCCAAAAATGAAAAGTAGCCCATGATTTACTCACCCTTAAGCCACCCTAGTGGTATGACATACTTCTTTCAGACGAATACAATTGGAGTTATATATATAAAAAAAAAAAAAATGTCCTGGCTTATCCAAGCTTTATAATAGCAGTGAATGGGAGGCCAAAATTTGAAGCCCAAAAATGTGCATCCATCCATTATAAAAGTGCTCCACACGGCTCAGGAGGGTTAATAAAGGCCTTCTTAAGCTAATCGATGGGTTTGTGTAATGGGTCCTGCACACTGTGCGATTTTTCAAAATCCTTTGCGAATGTCCCTTGTCAGACTGTACGAACATGATCGCCATGTCACACTGTAAGATCTCAGTTGACATTAATGTCAGACTGCACGATAGTGAAGGCGCGCTAAAAACGGACGCGCGCAAGAAAACTCACCCGGAGCTTTATATCATCAATGAATGACGCGTTCAGTGACGGTGAGCTGCATTACACGCGGGACTGAAATGATGGCTACAAAGAAATCTCTAGCACTCGTTTTGGTCATAGTTTGTCTTGAAAAACGGAGATATTTGACTGTCGTCGTAGGAGAAGTCACACTGCAGGATTGTGTGCCAAATCTTCTGACACTGCCAGAATTTCGTCTGAGGTAAAATTTGATCGTAGAGCTCATTAATCGGCTGCCGGTGAACATGTCAAACTAACGACCAAAGACGTCAGATTTTAGTCTAGGATCAGAGGAATCTTTTAGGATTTGCTAAATTTGTCCCAGACGGCCATATCGTGGCCAAAATCGCACAGTGTGCACCCGGCTTAAGAAAATATCCATATTTAACATGTTATAAAGTAAAACAAGAAAAGTAGTGACGATGACATTGGACGTAGCGTAAGCATTTGAACTGTGAGAGGCGTTACACTTTCTTCGTAAGTTGAATAAGTTGGAAGGCGCTCTGGTGGAATCCAGATAATTTACTTTATAAAGTTTTAACAGTTTTATTTTTCTTACACAAACCCATCGATTAGCTTCAGAAGGCCTTTATTAACCCCCCTGAGCCGTGTGGGACACTTTTATAATGGATGGATGCACTTTTTTGGGCTTCAAATTTTGGCCTCCCATTCACTGCCATAAAAAAAGCTTGGAAGAGCCAGGGCATTTATTAATATAACTCTGATTGTATTCATCTGAAAGAAGAAAGTATACACCTTGGATGACTTGAGGGTGAGTAAATCATGGGCTATTTTTCATTTTTGGGTGAACTACCCCTTTAAATAACGTGTTAAACATGAAACGTACTATTATGCAAACATGCAGGACATCTCTCCTTATATAGAACCATTTTCTCCTACAAGTGTGTTTAATTCTAGGGATTGGAGCAATTGCGAAAAATGGTAATGAAAAATAAATGCATAAAAAACGATCAGCTGTAAGAAAGTGAACACTCAGCAAAATCTTGTGCCCCCCCCCCCCCTCCCTCTCTCTCTCTCTCTCTCTCTCTCTCTCTCTCTCTCTCTCTCTCTCTCTCTCTCTCGTGAACATGCTTGCATTGGTTGCAAGATGTGTCCTGCTGATCACGTTCTCCAGCATGATGTACATTGAACCTTCTTTTCTAGATTTCTTGCCGATTTGTTAAAGGTCCACTGAAGTGCCTTGAAACGCGCCGCATTATTCAATGTGTTGACGTGATTTCCCCTGAAACGGCTCCAGCTGTTAGCAGCTCCTCCCCTTTTTTGAAACAGCCAATAGCTTTTTGTTAATATACAGTTTGACTAGAGCTGACCTTTCTGTTTGGTAAAGCCAGTTTCCTCTAACACCGTTTCTCATCATCATCTCATCTAGCCTAGAAATCTAGACGGCCCCTAGCGGCAGCAAATCTAATCTGCCGCGAGTGTCGTCTAGCAACTCTCAATACCCTTCTGAGCTGTAAACGGCAAACTCTGGACGGGCCTATCACATCGTGTATAGAGTCGGTGGGCGGGGCCATAATGACGACGGCCGAGTTGCTTTTGTGTGCTTCTAGTAAACACAGAAACTGGCGAACGGCGGCGGTCTCTCGAATCAGCTTTGACCGCGACTCCGGAAGACTTGGAGTTAAGCTTTTCTCTGAGAAAAGAACAAAGAACGGCACTGAAGTCATTCTTAAAAAGGCGGATACGGCGAATGTTTAATCTGTCAACGAGTTTTGATTCACCTTCGTTGCTCTGGTTGGTTGTAGCGCTATCCTATCGCGTGCAGAGGGAGTTTCCAGACCAAACATCTTGATGTGGGTCTGGCTTGTCAGGCTAAATCTCCTCCATATCGCTTTAAAAGGCAGCATTCTGTGCAGAGTTCAAATGGGTCGATATGTTTGTTGATATGATCCGCGCTGCGCTCTCGTGTATGTAGTCAAAATTAAGATCAGAGCCGTTGGTGTGTGTGTGTGTGTGTGTGAAACTAACGTGAAAACAGACTTCATTCGCCTCAACTGAAAGCATATTTCCACTGAATCGTCTCCTATCACATATATAGTGTGCTGTGTGCCTTTCACCATGTAGAAATGAGTGTGTGTGTTAACAACTGACCGATTTCAGCAAGAAGCTGAAGATTTTGAATCAGAAGATTTGATGAGAAGGTGAAGTCTGCGATGATGTCACCAAAATCTGAGATTCGTTTTAACAGAAGTGAGAGACTGTAAGTTTTGAATGCTTATATCTCCTAAATGCAAATTTTGTCGTAGTTTTGGAGCACAGCAGCTTATTCATAACTTTAAGGCTAACACAGTCATACTAAAATCTAAACAAATTCAATTTTAATTTCAGTGAGCCTTTAAAAGCCACTAAATGAGTCTCACTGATCACGGGACTCTTTGTACATGAGGCTCTTTTATGTTTATGCATCCGAAAACAATTTCAACTACATCTGAACCAGGATGCTTCGGTTGGTCAGAGTAAATCCTCTTACAAGCTGTTTTTGTTTAACACAAAGGCCTAATTTATCTGTGCAGCCGCTTCATCGCTGTAAATTGTGTGTGTGTGTGTGTGTGTGTGTGTGTGTGTGTGTGTGTGTCAGTGTAATAATCATTCTCTCTCTCTCTCTCTCTCTCTCTCTCTCTCTCTCTCTCTCTCTCTCTCTCTCTCTCTCTCTCTCTCTCTCTCTCTCTCTCTCTCTCTCTCTCTGTGTGTGTGTGTGTGTGTGTGTGTGTGTGTGTGTGTGTGTGTGAGAGAGAGAGAGAGAGAGAGAGACACACACAAGCAGCTAGAAAATCACTGTGTAAATCACAGGCTGTTCCAGCAGGTTCTTCTGATGCTCTTACATTTCAAGGGTGAAAATCCAATTGTGCGCGCGCGTGTGTGTGTGTGTGTGTTTAACACACAGTTGTTTTCTATGGTTTTTACTCACTATCAGTGTAGAAGATGCTTTTCATTCACTGTTAATGTTTACTAGTGTTGTGTAATCAGACTTTTGACTGAATAACCAAATAGCCTTTGTTTGTTTTTTATTTATTTGTTTTTTTTGCATACATGTGTATTTTTTTAATAAACAAACACACACACACACACACACACACACACACACACACACACACACACACACACACACACACACACACACACACACACACACACACACACACACACACACATATATATATACTATATATATATTTTTTCCCCCTAATTTATTTATTCTTTTTATTATTTATTTATTAATTTTTTTGCCACTTTTTTACTTATTTATAAATGATGCACAAAAAATAAGAATATGTATGCATGTGTGTGTGTATATATATATATATATATATATATATATATATATATATATATATATATATATATATATATATATATATATATATATATATATATATATAAATTGTATTTATTTTATTTACTTTTTATTATTTTTACTTATTACTTATTTTGTTTTTATTATTTATTGACTTTTGACTATTTTACTCATTTATTTATTTATTTATTCATTTCTTCGACCAGTTTATATATATATATTACTTATTTATAAGTAAAACCAATGAATAAAATAAGCAAAATAAATAAATAAAAAGGTAGACAGCAAAATAAATGATAAAATATAGAATAAATGTTTAGTTCTTATTATTTTTCAAATGTTATAATTTATTTACTAATATTATTTTCATTGTGTATTGAATTTTTTTCCCTTCTTCTTTTATTAAAGACATGTCTTGTCAACTCACTGATTTATTTGACTTTCTCTATAGGCATTTAGATGTTAGATGATGGTTTATGAGTTGCACGGAGACCCTGAAAAGCGTAGCAGGAATGTGTGAATGAATGTCCATCACAGAGACGGAGGGCAGTGTCCCCGAAACGTCTTCAGCCGAAGCGTCGCTTTACGGGTCACTTTACACACACACACACTCTCTCTCTAACTATATACCCTCTATATCATCTATATCATTATCTCTCTCTCTCTCTCTCTCTCTCTCTCTCTCTGTCTCTCTCTCTCTCTCTCTCTCTCTCTCTCTCTCTCTCTCTGGGTCGCCACTTTTCAAAAGGCTTATAAATCATACAGGATGAGTTTTTTTTTGAGAAAGTACAAATGCAGAATATTTCCTGTGATGGGTAGGTTTAGGTGCAGTGTGTGTGTGTGTGTGTGTTTTATCTCTTCGGACAGTTTAGGGCTGAATTACGGCGACAGAAAACGGGAAATGACAGACAGCCGTGAGACGCATGTGCTCATAAATCGCCGGTCGCTCGAGGTGATTTACGAGACGTGTGTGAAGACGC
Source organism: Pseudorasbora parva (assembly GCF_024679245.1). Taxonomy (NCBI): domain Eukaryota; kingdom Metazoa; phylum Chordata; class Actinopteri; order Cypriniformes; family Gobionidae; genus Pseudorasbora; species Pseudorasbora parva. The sequence continues at coordinate 10,912,615 of NC_090173.1, read as the reverse complement.
CGCATCAGTCTTCACCTCCTCGAGCCCTTCACTCGCTTTATTAATGATCGCGTGATCGCCTTGTCTCGCGTTCTGAAGTTTAATTTCATTTCCATCAGATGCGGACAGCGGCGGAGAGCAGCGTCTTTAAATGGTCATCCTTTACGCTGCTGCTAAAGAAGCATCAGTCACTCTGAAATCACAGATTCAACAAACCCCAAACATCGATATATCTGTGCCGCCGGCGGCCATCTCAGGACACAGAACTCACCCTGCGTCCCAATTCACATACTATCCATACTAAATAATACTCGAAAGTAGAATTACTATGTCCCAAATCGTCGTATGCTGAAGAGAGTATTCCACAGATACCCGGAAGGTCTAATATTTAGGGCTGGGAATCGATTCCAAAAAGAATCGATTCCTCGATTCCAAGGCGTTGGGAATCTAGAGTCGATTCCAACGTTTGGAATCGACTCCTCTTTATTCACTTGTCTCTCGCTTACTAATAATGATTGGAAGTCTATTTAATTTTTGCAAAATGTTTTTTTGAACAGTTAGTTTCAAATAACGAGTTAAAAATAAAGCAATTCAGCGTTTTTATGGGTCATTGCGCGATGACGTCCCTTGAACTTAATTCTAACTACTTATTTTTATATGTATGAAATGTATAAATCAAGCCATATGTGAACGCATATCGCTGATTATTACTATACCTTTCATTCACTTAGTTTAATAGTGTTTATTGTCATTGTTTCCTTCTGTGATCCTGCATCGTGGAGAAGTTTGCTACATTTTGCACACAAAAACTCCATAATTTTAAATTGTGAAATGGTTCTGTTATCCACAACGGTAGGTTTTGAGCTCTGCTTACAGATGCAGATGAGGGTCTTATTTTAATTTTCTATTTTCTTTTATTTTCTTTAATCCATTGATAACAAAGAAAATGCGCCTAGACTAGAGTACAGCTTAATGACCGAGTGTAATGTTGCTATAGTAATGAACGCAACTTGCTCGCGCATCTGATTGACAAATAAACTGCGCACTCTTATATTATTGTTTTTGTTAATATTGTGGTTATTTTGCCTCGTACATTCTGTGCAAAAGCACTTATTTGAACGTAGCCAAGTCATTTAACTTAACTGTGCACATGCATTTTAGACATGTTGTTGTAGTTTTAAACATGCAATAAATGCACATCCATGAATAATGTGCTATCCTTTTGATTTATTAGGCTAAATCGCATTTACTTCTGGGCTATATGGGCCATTTCAGGAGAATCCATCATTTAAAATTCATCGAGTTATGGAAATGTATCATCATTTTACAAATAAAGTTTCGGAGAAGGATACTTTCTACATCCGGATCCTGCGGTCACTCCGGAACTAGGTTCACCATCGATTTTGTTAAAAAAAAGAAGAATCCAAAAGGAATCGAAAACAACAGTGCGGAATCGATTCTTGGAATCGACTCCGTCGATTCCGGAAACAGGAATTGGAATCGGAATCGATTCCAAAAATTTCGGAATCAACCAGCCCTACTAATATTTCCGGATCGACGCTCACTCTAACGGCTGATATTGCCCACAACCCACTGCGAGTTGGACGAGGATTCGATTAGAACTACAAACGCGGATAAAAAGTGTTAAAAACTGCAAACATGACGGATGTGCGAGTCAAAAGGTTAAGCAGAGAGGTTTAGATAAAGGGGTTTGAGTGACCAACTATCAATATTTAACAGGATTGAGGACTTTTGTAATGACACGTTTGGCCGTTAACTTTTAAAAAACTGCAAACACATGAGGAGAGTCTCTGCATTAAAGACACACACATGGCAGATCAACGAGTGGCTACATTTCTCTCCGATACGGTAGGAGATTAAACTCAATGTGGAGGATTTGAACTGACGATGATTGACAGGGCAGTTAAACGGTGACGGGATGCACGTAACTAAACGACAGAGTCCGTTAAAGATGGCGAAGTAGTCCCGAAGCTTGCATACTCTTCTGCTACACACTCAAAAGTGTGTAGTTTTTCTTCACCAAAAAGAGTACATACTTTTAGGACGTAGTATAAGTAGGTGAATTGGGACGCAGCAATAGTCTCGTGTGGAGTCTGCTTAGACAGGAAGACCGTTTGACTGACAGGTGAAGTGACCAATCGCAGCTCACGGGTGAATCTGGAGAATTGATGACATATGGTTGATTTATGGGAAATGTAGTCTCACACTGTGGTGGTAATGTGATCACTACATCACTAAATGACTCCTAATGCCCAGTGAAGTGAAGCCCAATCTGAAAACATCGGGTTCGGGACGTTTTAAACGGATTTTCCTTCCAATCTCTCAAATCAAGCCGAATGTGAAACGTCTCTTCCTGACAGGATGAGGAGCTTATGTAAGATGTATGTTCGTCTTTATTATTACTTATTATGTGAGTTGTATCATATTATTTTGTTATATCAACTTAAATCTAATAGTTTTTTTTTTTATTTGTGTGAAAGTTAAGATTGAAATTGTAGAAAATAAGTTGGAACTTATTATTTATATATAACATATTTAATAGAATTATTATCATTATAATTTTTTAAATGTATTATCCATAAATGCTTTATTGAATATATCAATTATATTTAAATAGATTCAGTTTAAATTTTTTGTTATGCTTATTTTTAATGTTTTTTTTTTATAATAGCTTAGTGTTTGGTCATATTTAATTGTACTATTATTTATAATTAAAATCATATAGCATTAATATTTTATTGTATATATTTTCTTTGTTATTTCAAGTTATTGTTCAGTTTTAATATTTAAAATATTTCCAATATTTTATAATTTAGTCATATTATTATTTTTTTGTTGTTTATAATATTGTATTATTTATTACCTTTATTTTTATCATGAACTTTTCAGGGATTTTATGTAACATCTTAATTTTTAGTAATTATTATTTATGTTGTTTATTTGTAATGTTGTTTATCATAGTTTAGTGTTTGATCATATTTAAATGTATTTTTATGTATAATAATGCATATATTATTTAATATTATTAATGTTTTATTTGAGACATTTTTTATTATATCAAGTTTTGTTTTTTATGAACATTAAGCATCTAGAGTTGAACCACAATAAAATGGGAAAACTGCTTTCTGCTTATATAGAACATATAATTTGATATAATTATTATAATTTATATATATATATATATATATATATATATATATATATATATATATATATATATATATATATATATATATATATATATATATATATATATATATATATATATATATATATATTAAATGTACAATTTATCATTTATTTATGCATGTAATATCTTTAAGTTAACTGTAATAAATAAATAGAGTACACTCTAAAAAAAATACAGGTAAACAACCACCCAATATTGGGTTAAATGTGGACTAACCCAGCAATTTGGTTGTTTTAACCAGCGATTGGGTTGTCTTAAGCAAATATTTCACCCAACCGCAGGATTAAAACAACCCAATTGCTGGGTTAGTCCATATTTGATCCAATATTGGGTTAAAACAACCCAACATTTTTTAGTGTGTAATGATGATGATGATGATATTGACAGAATATTTCCAGCATTCAGCCTGTGATATAACATGATGATACTGTAGCTGGAATCCGGAATAAATCCTGCTACTGTGAGATCTAGTTAAAGGAAGTCAGCTGGATTTGGAGCTGATCCACAGTTTAACCAGATTATTGAGAGGCGGTTATTGAGTTTGGTGCGAGCCGCTCTTCACTCTCTTTCTCTGTGTGTCAGTCCGCTGGCTAAAGCCAAATGCGCTCACAGGAAGTGATGCGTCCGCACAACAAAAGGGCTCTGGGCCGACTCCAGCTCTTTGTGCTCTACTGCCGAACGTCTTAATAAGGATCTCCAGGATAATTCACTTCTGCTGTACATGCGCTGTCAGATCTCCACAGACCAGACGAGAACGAGAAGCGCATGAGACAGGCCTCCGTCAGGGAGATGTTACTGAGATCAGGTTACGGTTCTTTATCCAGGTAAATGTGTGTCAGCTCCAATACTTACTGCGCTGGATATACGTCTGTGTGTGTGTGTGTGTGTGTGTATTGATCCGAACATACAGCTCAGCTCATATTACTAGCTTTGTGTTTAGGAAGTCAGTCAGTCTTCTGCGTTCTCTTGTCTCTCTAAAAACTGCTGGGTTAAAAAACAACCCAAGTTGGGTTGGAAATGGACAAACACAGAAATTGGGTTGTTTGAACCCTAGTAAATTGACCCATTCAAGCAACCCAATTTCTGGGTTTGTCCATTTTCAACCCAGCTTTTTTAGCGTGTACCATTTTATATTTGCTTTGCTTTTTTTATTTTTTAGAACGCACTCTTAAAAAAGGTTATTTTTTGGTGCTGATGGTTCCAAAAAAAAAAGTTGGACATGCACGGAATCTTTCCATTCCACAAAAGGCTCACTCTAAAAAATGCTGGGTTGTTTTAACCCAATATTGGGTCAAATATGGACTAACCCAGCAATTGCGTTGTTTTTAACCAGCGATTGGGTTGTTTTAATCCTGCGATGGGTTAAATAATTCCTTAAAGGTGCCCTAGAATGATTTGAAACATGTTAAATTGTTCTCTGATATCTACATAGAGGGTGTGTGGCTTATTTAAGGGGAAAAAATGGTCCAGAGACAGTTTTACAGGTCCATTTACAACCCTAGATATTGTCCCTAGGATGTAATGCTCTGTTTTTGCCTTATTTGGAAAGAGTCATGAATATTAATGTTGAGCTCTGCTCTGATTGGCTTATTTCCGCAGCTCACAGCAGTTCAGTGAAGCGGCTCGTGAGTCCTGACCGTCCTGACAGAACCCAAACCGACTGAACGACACTTTAAGCAGAACATCTCAAATGGAGATTGATGAAATGCAGCTTACTTGTTTATATGGTGTTTTCAGATCATCCGCGCGCGCGAAATCCCCCAAACAGTAATGAAATCCCCCAAACAGCTTTTCTGTGAAAAGAAACCGGTATACTCTCTGGTGTTTTACCTAAACATGTCCAATCTGGCAACCATATTCACACAAGCTCTCTCTCGCGCGGGTGATCCCTTGAGCTTTTGATATATAAAAGGTCATGGTAATATAAGAATATCCTGTAAATTTTAGAGCTGAAATCTTCCTCGTTAGTCAAAGAAAAGCTTTTATAGACACCAGGCTCAGCAAACGGTCCTGTGCTTCATACTGACGTCAGTGCTCGAAGAAACGCCGCCTCTACCGCACGTCTAATCCAGTAACCCCCCCCCCCCCCCCACCGACTCGTCTAATCCAGTAGCCCCGCCCACTTACTCAACTAATCCAGTAGCCCCGCCCATCGACTAATCTAATCCAGTAGCCCCGCCCACTTACTCAACTAATCCAGTAGCCCCGCCCATCGACTCATCTAATCCAGTAGCCCCGCCCACCGACTCATTTAATTCTCTAGCCCCGCTCGTCGACTCATCTAATCCAGTAGCCCCGCCCACCGATTCATCTAATCCAGTAGCCCCGCCCACCGACTCATCTAATCCTGTAGCCCCGCCCACCGACTCATCTAATCCAGTAGCCCCGCCCACCGACTCATCTAATCCAGTAGCCCCGCCCACCGACTCATCTAATCCAGTAGCCCCGCCCACCGACTCATCTAACCCTGTAGCCCCTCCCGTCGACTCATCTAATCCTGTAGCCCCGCCCGTTAACTCATCTAATCCAGTAGCCCCGCCCACCGACTCATCTAATCCTGCAGCCCCGCCTGTCGACTCATCTAATCCTGCAGCCCCGCCTGTCGACTCATCTAATCCTGCAGCCCCGCCTGTCGACTCATCTAATCCTGCAGCCCCGCCTGTCGACTCATCTAATCCAGTAGCCCCGCCCACCGACTCATCTAATCCAGTAGCCCCGCACACCAACTCATCTAATCCAGTAGCCCCGCCTGTCGACTCATCTAATCCAGTAGCCCCGCCTGTCGACTCATCTAATCCAGTAGCCCCGCCCACCGACTCATCTAATCCAGTAGCCCCGCACACCGACTCATCTAATCCAGTAGTCCCGTCCACCGACTCATCTAATCCAGTAGCCCCGCCCACCGACTCATCTAATCCAGTAGCCCCATCCACCGACTCATCTAATCCAGTAGCCCCGCCCACCGACTCATCCAATCCAGTAGCCCCGCCCACCGACTCATCTAATCCAGTAGCTCCGCCCACCGACTCATCTAATGCAGTAGCCCCGCACACAGACTCATGGAGGGCTTGTGCTAGCTGGTCAACAACTATAAACATGCGGAGGAAGATTAAGATATTGCGCTTTCCTGGTTGTGGAAGAACAGTCGCTGCATAAGCTTCCTTCTGATCCTAATATTAGGAATGAGTGGTTGAACTTTATTTTTAATGAAGTTCCAGCTCACGTGGGGAACACATGTTCACTTCATTTCACTGCGGGATCGTTTGTTAACCAATCTCCAGTCGTTGCTGGATTTGGATCCGACAGGAATGGTGCAACACACTTATGTGAGTAAAACGTGTTTTTATATGTAATAGTACTGCATTGTTATAGATGGTTTGGTTTATGCGTACGTGTCTAACAAATCATACCTTTAGCACGCTGGACTCTGACACGTATGGGCCAGGGCTCACAAAGCCCGGCAGGCCGATCAATCTCATTATATTACGTTCTTATTCTGCTATTCTCTCTCCAGTTGACATCTGAAGGGTGGCACGCACGGGTGTGTGTGCGCGGTTGGCGCTTATATCGTCCGATCGTGCGGGCCATGTGTAATATAAAAATAACAGTCCAATCAATTGCATTTCGATGAGAAATAAAACATTGTGTTTGTCTGATAGACGTTTACGAGCCCTGTGGTCGAGAGAATCATTCTGGTTTCCGCTTCTCCCTCATCTCTCCTCTCCCTCACGTGGACTGACAGCAGAGCTGAAGCTCATTAAATATGCAAATCTTCTCCAGTCCCAGCCGTGGGCGTTTACTTCCAAGTCTCCAGTGACACGCCCATCAGAACCCAGCGTTCAGGAGAGAGCCTCAAAACCAGTGTAGAAAATAGCCTATTACTTATTACACTGTAAAAAAAAAATGTGGTGGTTTTTGTTGGTTTAACTTAAAAAAGTAAGTAACCTGGTTGCCTTAAAATTTTGAGTTTATTGAAATTAAAAATTTGAGTTGATTCAAATGAAGGAAATTAGTTTAATAAATTGAAACTCAAAATATTTTTCTGAACAAAGTATCTGAACTACAAAAACATGTGATAAATCATGAAAATAGCACAATTTGGCATGTTTCACTGCGTCATCAGAAATAACACATAATTGCCCAATATGCTTACAAAATCTTTTAATAATCTTTTAATAAAGGTTGTCGAATCTCAAAAAAATTTCATTGTATTAACTCAAATATTTAATTTCAATGAACTCAAAATTAAGACAACCAGGTAACTTTTTTTTCTAAATAATTTTTTACAGTGTAGTTATGATGTTTTGACTGTTAAAACCACACGAACATTATTAGTTGACCTCTAAGTTGAAAAAAATAAAAAAGACAGTTCATGACGCCTTTAAGAACTGTTGACTGAAAGGTTCTTCATAGAATCCGAATGGCTCATTATATGACATCACAGTGAAGTGATCCTTTAGGAACCGTTATTTTTTAACACCGTGGTTATAAATCAAAAAGGTTTACCATATGGGATGTGCTCTTTTTGTGTGTTTATATGTAAAATAAATTTCCCAGGTTTCATTAAATATATCTTTATTTGTCTTTTCAAAGATGAACCAAAGTCAAAATGTAACCATAATGATGAGAGAATTTTCCTTTTTGGGTGATCTATCTAGTTAACATGCTTATAAATATTGATAAATGTATTTTAAAGAAAAAAAAGCTGTTGTCTAAAAGTGACGTAATTAACTGGTCAGAATTACTTTAGTTGAATGGTTATACTGTATATTGATATATACTTTGAGACTGTTGCCAGTCAAACTAGAATTTTCTCATGATTTTAAATAGATCTACATAGCCTAGAAATCTAGATGCCCTCTAGCTGCAACAAATCTAATCTGCCGCGAGTGTCGTCTAGCAACTCTCGATACACTTCTGAGCTGTAAACGCCAAACTCTGGACGGGCCAATCACATTGTGTATAGAGTTGGTGGGCGGGGCTTAACATAATGACGATGGCCGAGTTGCGTTTGCGTGCTTCTAGTAAACACAGAAACTGGCGAACCACGACTCTGGAAGACTTGGAGTTGAGCTTTTCTCTGAGAAAAGAACAAAGACCGGCACTGAAGTCATTCTTAAAAAGGGAAGATGTGTTCTGAGTTTAGCCGACCGGATACGGCGAATGTTTAATCTGTCAGCGAGCTCCGCTTCACCTTCCTTGCTCTGGTTGGTGTAGCGCTATCCTATCGCGTGCAGAGGGAGTTTGAAAGACAACCGTTTATCCGCCCCTCGGATTGAGCCGTCAATGGTGAGTTTCCAGACCAAACATCTTGATGTGGCTCTGGCTTGTCAGGCTAAGATCTACTATTATTTTTTGGAAGTTGTAAATATAACAGATTATTGGAGACTATTGTTTTATAAGAAAGTACTATTACAGTATTTGACTTCTGTTTCTTAGTGGAATTTAATTGCTAATTAAAAATTTCTTCTACACCATTTTTTTCTATTGAAGTCAAGTTGCTCTTGTTAAAAACTACACTAATGCTATTTAACTCTTAAATTCATGAATCTTTTGCCAGGCATTCTTACACATTCGGGTCTTTAGTGACCCGGATCTATATCTAACATGGAAGGATTGCCTGTTGCGATAATATATAAAACTCTCCTGATATTAGAGTAACACTTACAGAAAAATAATATGAAGCATATTTTGTAACTTTTGGAGTTTGTAAGGGTTCAGTTTGAGCAGATGTTTTATCCCATCAGCACTGTCCTCGTCAGAGCTCGTTTCAGTTCATTCAGCATCTGCCTCATATTCACCATCTCAAACATATTCTCAAAACATCTTCAAAATCAATATTTTGATCTCTGACAGCTTCAGCAGATCCAGCATCAAGTGACAATAATATCTGATTGAGTTCAGTTCTTGCTCTGCAGTAAATCTGAGCCATTTCAGGTTTTGCTGATGATTCTTCCTATTCTTTTGTTTACTGCCTGCGGTGACTATGAGTGAAACGTCACTTCATCACTGTGTGTCCGACATCATTCATTCAGGGAAAAAAGGCATTGTTTATTTTTTTTCTCATTATATTGTGTATATTGAATTGATTGAGGAATACTAAGAAGCTTGATGTCTAACTTTAATGAGGAGGAGGACAGTGAATGATGTCCCAGGTCACTAAAGACACAAGGTATGGTTAAAGGGTTAAAGGAGCCGTATCGTCTTAAAAGCACAGCTATCAGATGATGCAATTAGGTTTTATTTTCAATTAGGGCTGTATTTAACAGGACAAAATCAATAGCCATCTAAATGGATCTTTGTCAGGGTGGATGTTAATTTTAATGTGATGTGAAGGCGAGCGAGGGATAGACGTACGGTCTGGTCAATATGTTCAATATTTAGTCAATATTAAGTCGTTTGAATGATTGACAGGCAGCAGAGCGAGCATGCGTTAGTCCTTCCATCAGAGTGACAGCACTATCTAAACCAAAGCATTTCATCACATCATACAAGCACTCTTCAAAATAAATCTGATGTCATTTCAGTGATGTCATAAAATGGAGGTTTTGAACAACATGTTACTAAATATTTCTTAGCCAAACGGATGTCGCCAAGACCTGCATAGCAAGTGAATATTTCTTCTCTAAATGTAGTGAATCTAAATTGATTTACTAAAATCAATTGAATTTTTGTTTACCTGAACATGTTTTATTCTCAGTTCAAAGAAAGAAAAAAAAAACAGTAGGGTTGCACCGATATGAATATTTTATAGACGATACCAATAGCCGATAATTCTTTGTATTTGATAACCGATATATTTGCCGATAAATCTACATACACATTTGTACATAATTTTTTGAGGGCCTGATTATGCAAAAACAAAAGTCTCACCATTAAAAGCACGGAACTATAGCGTTCTCATTATTATTTTATGTAGCCTATATAACAGACTTGCATTGCACGTTGCACTGTATTTTGCTTTTTGAAGTGATTTCAATCATATTTTAAGATATAATATTCACCACTCGTTAACTTCTAAATCTAATTAAATATTTTTTCTTCTCCAATTCGTTGCTGAAATATAATAATTTATACATGGCTGTCAAATCTTGCTTTTTGAAGTGATTTCAATCGTATTTTAAGCAATAGACTGTGATGACGCGTTTTAATTTGCTGTAAATCCTGCAAAGTTTTTTGCCTTTTCATAAAAATAAAATAAAAAATGTACATTTATAACACTAATACTTTGTATTTTACTACTATTGCCTCAAATTACAAAAAACTGAGAGTGTTTCTAATACAGCGTCTATGGGAGTGACGGCTATATTAACATCTTTCTCTCTTTTCACTGCTGTTATCAATCTCACTCTATTTTTTCCCTCATTTTGAAAGTTGTAAATTCACTATTGTGGCATTTTTCTATTGCTATTTAAGGAAATGGGGACACAAAAAATATAACTTTTTTTAATGTATTCTATTAAGGGGTGTAACGGTACACAAATCTGACGGTTCAGTATACGTTCCTCGGTTTTGCAGTCACGGTTTGGTACGATTGCAGTACAAAATTGCTTTTTAGTTATTTTTATTCAACAGTGGTTAATTGAAAAAAAAAGTCTAAATTCAATTATAACTAAACATTTCTTAAAGATAATGCTGTAAATTTAGGGAGTCCTTACTTAGGCTACACATTGTAATATTAAAATGAACAACAGAGCCCAAATATGCCTCAATTCAGTTATTTTTAGATAACTCATAAGCTTCACATAAGGCAGTTTTGCATTAACTTCTAAAGCTAATTAAATATTTTTTCTTCTCCAATTCGTTGCTGAAATATAATCATTTAGGAATCATTTAGGTTTATTCTTTAGGAAGAGATGACCGCGTTTACTCGTGCGCTGCCGTTTACGCTGTGTTCACACCAAACGCGAATTGAACGTCAAAATCGCGTCTAGTTTGACGTGTGAACATTTTGAATCTGTTCGCAGCTAATTGGACGCGCGTAGAAATCGAGCATTTGAAGCGAAATAGACGAGCGTTTAAGGCGCTCCAGGTGAAATATGTCCTCAAACACCACTCTGCCTCTTTTCATTTTCAAAAAATATATTAAGCATTAATAGCCACACATGTGGTTCAGCCAACGCACTACCTGGATTATCTTCACCGCATGTATATTTAAAGGGTTACTTCAGCGATTAGCATATGGCTTTGTATCAGTAGAAACCCTGGAGTATATTCAAATTATTGTGCTTTCCCCCCTCATATCTCCCTGAGACAAGAGATTTATGCATTTTATTTCTAGAAAAATTCCTCCTATGATGCAAATTGACGATTTTTGCATCATAGGAGGAATGTTTGCCCAAAGGCTAAAGACTACAGCCAGCAGAGGGAGCCATTTCCGCATGTTTTGAACTCGCGCATTGGGGGATGGGAGATTACACTCAGCTTGCAGGGAGAGCTCAGCTGGCAGGCACTCATTTAAACGGAGCTATGGTGTGCAATGTAAGTCTTTTAACTTCTCAAATTAATTTCTATGAAAGTTAAGCTTGTAAAGGCATGAACTGAAACGCACCAGACTGAACTCGCGTTGTGAATGTATGCCGCGAGTGTAGTCGCGATTACCTCAGCTCTCATCACTCCTGCAGTTAGTGCTCAGTGCTGTGAGACTCGCGCGGTGACTCACTCATTATATTGAACAGACACGTTCAGTTTTTAATTGTAGTGTCTTCTCTAACTCAGTCATTGTAATCAAGTTGGTGGTGTTGGGAATGGCACAGGGCAGCGAAGCATTCTGGGAATTGTAGTCTTTCATCCCCATGGGACAAAAATACATTTTCTGTCTTTTCTCAGTCTAGAAAGCACCAAATTCAAAAATAATTTCACATTTCTACTGCATTGATGACCCAGTTCAAATACAGATTCATCTTCCCAGCGCTGAAGTACCCCTTTAAATAAAATATAAAGTTATGAAACTTCCCTTTGCCCTCAGTCAAAATGATTTGGTACAACAATAGATTAATTGGCCCAAAGATCGCCCATCAGATGAACACAAGACGAATCATATCTCATGTTTAACCTCTACAGAGACATCCGAGCCACCGGCAAACGCCAGAAGGACTGGCCGAGGAAAGACTGCTCTCGCCGGGGTTAACAGAGATCGCTGGATCTCACAACTCCAAAAACGCAAGAGTATTATTTTTAAATAGGTACTGTCTTTATAAATAAACCACATATTTTAGCTTAAAACAACTACATTATCAACTGAAAAGCATTATAACTATATTTATTGACAAAATAACCATATTTTTTTAATTATATGCAGGGTTTCTCATCACGTCACTTGACCATGTGACAGCAGCAAGTAGGCTCCTCATTGGTTAACGCTTCAAACGCGTGAATGCACAAAAAGCACCACTCGCGCGTATCGCGCAAGACACTCATTTCGCTTCAAATTAGCGTGATTCACGCGAACGAGGCGGAACCGCATCCATCTCGCCTCACAAAACGCGTCTATCGCGACACAGGACCTCCAGACGCGCGTCAACGCGCCTTTCCATTGACTTAACATGGAAATAATTCGCTCCAGACGCTCTATTCGCGTTCGGTGTGAAAGTACCTTTAAACTGACGCGCCTATACTGATAAGTCACGTCACATTAAAGAGAATCAAAACGTCATTTATCGTTTGATTTTCATGATAACATGGACTGAATACTTAATATGTTCGTAAAGGGATCTGTTAAAGATTGCATTTGTACCGATCGGTACTAGGGGTTGCACCGACTAATCGACTAGTCGACCTTAATGCTCTGTCATGACGCTTTAAGCTTGACGTCGACTAGTCGCTGGCCTATAGAGGGCGCTACAGGATAAAGAATTTCCTGACACACAGGCTCTGTTTTGAACAGTAAAAAATGACAAATCAATGCATACTCCGAGAGCTCTCCACAAGACATGTTTGATTATACCATCTGGATGCTCAAAACTGATCGGGAGAATGCAGGCTTATTGTACACGCAAGTTAATCATCGTGCTTGACTGCGTGCTGCATTGCAACGCACACACATAGCCTGATCACGCGGAGATCGTGCGCGCCTCACACAAAACCATTCTTTAGAGCAGAAATGTATTGTCAACACAGTTCTGGGATTTATCAATAAAATAGCTTAGAAACTGAAAAGTTCTAGCATATATTTCTTGACAACTAAAACTCACAGCTTCACTATTAGGAGAGAGACGCTGGCAGGTAGAATTAATTCACACACAATCACTCACTAATGCATTCATATACATCTATTCTTTATTGTGCTACTTTATCTGTATCTTATTCTGAACGAGCAGAAATCTGTGAGAAATATAACGACCATAAGACAAAAGAACTGATACGAAAGCTCTTATGAGCAGTGCTGTGTCATATGCCATAACTGTGCACAAGAAGACCCGAGTTCGCGTCTCAGCTCGAGGCTCAGGCTTATTTGCTCATTAATGACGTCATCAGCGACTAGTCGACTCGACTTTCATCACATAAATGTCAACTTTTAAAAAATGGAAGTCGTTCAACCCCTATTCGATACACACGTGCACCGAACCGAAAGCCCTGTACCGAAACGGTTTGGTACGAATACGTGTACCGTTACACCTCTATATTCTGTACGCTATAAAAGTTAAACCAGCTATGATGACTTCCGCTCTGAGAAACCCGTAAATGTGAAACGGGTCCATTAAAGCTACACTGTGTGATATTTGCCCCCATCTAGCGGTGTAAAGGTTTATGACCATCCAGTGAATATTAGTTTCTGTTGCTCTCAAGTCTGATTTCGTTTTAACTCCTACGGTGGCCCATTTAGTCCAAGATTAACATGGCAATCCCTCTCTTCACATTCAGATAAGAATAAACTAAAAAAGTTACACAGTGTAGCTTTAAAAGACATGGACTGCATTTGTTTTATATTTAAAAACCATCATTGCGAACACGGAATGGTCCATCATTAAAATTGAACACATATCGTCCGATACCAATACGATGTCCAGTATACCTTGCATCCCTAAAAAAAAACTGTGTGGAAAATGTAGCTTTTTTACTAGGAAATCTGCTATATTTGTAGCATACCAAGTTGTATTTTTTTATTATCTGAATTATTCTGCGACTTATATATTCCACAGGGATTTTAATAATGCAATTATGGTCAAACGCATCAGCATCTGCACTGAAACCATTATTTTCTCTCAGAAATTGCAATGAATTACAAATAAAAGGCAAGGAACACCGTGAAATGCACGTGGGAAATTTATGTTAAAAAGTATAAAAGACTGAAATAGTATTTTCCTGTAAAAAATCATTGTTTTATTTACAACTTTGAAAAATATGATAGTGTGAATTTGTGCCAAAGGGAGAGAGATGGGATGAGTTTAAATGAATAAATTATAATGTGTGTAGCGCGTTTATGTGTGTGTTATACTTCTGATCTGAATACTGTTAAATGTAAAGGATTATGGAATGAGGTGATTTTATTGTTATATCATTATATTATATATAATTGTATATTATTTGTAAACATGTCTTTGTATTTACTGGGATTTCACATTTATTTTCCAATGTAATAATAAAATGTGCCTCTTTTTTATTTCAAAAATGCCATTTTGAGCCGGTGTGACTTCATAGTTGCATTTGCCGTAAAATATGCAAGTCCTGCTGTTGAGGAATTATTTAAGTTAGTCTTTGTTGTTCCGTGTGTGTGTGTGTGTGTGTGTGTGTGTGGCCTCGGCAGGTAGTTTGCTGTAGTGCTATGCAAATTGCCGCAATTAGCATGTAAATGATCATGAGTTGAAATGAGAGGAGAAAAATAAATATTGATGGTAATTCCTGCCGGTGGAGGAAAACAAGCCGAGTGTGTGTGTGTGTAACCTTAAAGCAAATTTCCATATGTTAATTGGCCTGTTGTGTGTTTTGATCATTAGTGAGGTTTAAATGAATCAATCGGTGCTTGAGCGAATCGTTATGATAGAGGCGGAGCCTAACGAGTCACATGATCCACTATTGTGATTTATTAGAGGAAACGTCACACTGAGTCATTCAGCCCAGATAACTTTGTGTGTGTGATGGGTAGGTTTAGGGGTAGGGGCAGTGTAGAAAATATGGTTTGTTCAGTATAAAAACCATTACAGCTATGGGATGTCCCCCCATTTCACAAAAACAAGCGTAAGTGTGCGTGCATTTGTGTGTGTGTGTGAGTGGGTTGTTGTGGTGGGTGTAATTTGATAATCTAGAGAAACCCAATGGACTGTAAAGCACTCGAGACTTTCAGAGCGTCTGATCTCAGGGAAATCAAACCAGGGTTGTGCAAAATCCATAATTTTAGAATGAACTTCATTTCAAGTCATAATTTTAATCTGAATTGTATTTGACAGCGAATCATAGGATGTTGAATTGGGATGGTGAGAACTGAAATCAAATGACTAGATATTCAGCGGCCGCACAGCAGAGGAGTTTAGTTCCTCGTGATGCTGGAATAATTGTAATAATAAAAATGTACAAACACAATTATTTTGCTTAGAAAAAACTAAAACCCATATTAAAATGTTAATATATTCATTATATATTATGGGCTTCTGGGAGATTGGCATTGTTTCACCACAGGCCATAAAATAAATAAATTATGGAAATTAAATTAAATTAAATTAAATTATTTGAAAGAAAGGGTTCGGTAAGATTTAAAAATAAATAAATTAAAGAAGTCTATTTTGCTCACCAAGGTTGCATTTAATGGATCAAAAATACAGTTAAAACTTTGAAATATTTTTATAATAAAAAAGTGTTTTATATGTTAAAATATAATTTATTTGTGTGATCAAAGCTGTATTTATCATCATTACTCCAGTCTTCAGAGTCGTATGATCCTTCAGAAATCATTCTAAAATGAGGATCTAACGATAAAGAAACATTTATGATTATTATCGGTGTTTGAAACAGTATTTCTTATTTTTGTGACACATTTTTCCCCGGGAGGATCTGTGAGGAATAGAAAGTTCATAAGAGTGGCGTTTATTTCACGTCTTCACTGCCAGCCGAGCTCTGAATGGCTCGACTCTCGTCCAGCACAGCGATAAAAGGCGTCTTTTCCATGTTAATTCGAGTTTTTGTCCTAACCAGCTGCGACGGCGACACCCGATAAATCTATTTTAGAAACGGTTTCTATTTTTGTGCGACGTCGCGGCTGGAACAACAACACAAAACATGGCAATGCTAATCTCAGGTAGTGTTTATGTGCTTTATTTAATGTTAAAAGTGAATATCATTTAGCTTTATCTAAATTATCAGCATTAAGCATTATCAGCTTTGTCATACTAAAAGCAGCAACGGATAATTCACCTCAGATCTTAAAATTAAACACACTGAAACAAAAGCGTTTAAACTCTGAACAACAAACAAGTATATTCTATGACGATTGTTTTAGTAACTCGGTATGTATTTTAGTAGTTCAAATGGTGCACTATTTGTGAATTTGATAATGCAGACTTATTCATTTCCTTGCGAGTGCCGTCAAGATTAATCTCTGGTGCCGTGCACTTGCCGCTAGAGCCTGCCCACTCGCTGTTCTGATTGGCTGGGGTTTTTGATTGATTTGTTGCATCTCGTTGTCGCGTCGCTTCTGGTGTGGACAGACAAGTTGTTTTTCGCTGGAATCTTATCGCGTTGCGGTGTTACGCTGCGTTCTCCATGATGGTCATAATCGTAATATATTCGTTAGTTGGACTCGTGCTCGTGTACTATTGAGGTGTTCATGAGAACGGTTTAATAATACGCATAGATCGAGCCTATGTGATGTGGTTGTGCATGATTTGGCAGTATGGGACAGCCATATGCTGGTGAAAATTGGGCCAACACCCCGAATTTTTTAAACATGCGTGAAAATTATCGTAAGGTCGGGAGGTGCTCTTAACGTGCTCGGCTCGTTTCGCATTTCCACTCAAACGCTGCGAGCCACGACCATACGAGCATCCACGGCGATGTCCATGCGATTTCTCCCGAGAGAAAAAAAACGTCTGCGAGTTCGTACGACAGCAAAAATCGCACCGGGTGCACCTATAAAGAATCATTTTTAAGTGCCAAAAGGGTTCTTTCTAGTCATTATAGAACCTTTTTAGTATAAAAGGTTCTTTGGAGTTGAGTAAAGAACCCTATTGTTCTATATAGAGCCGCACTGAGCCCTTTTTTCTAAGAGTGTAGTGTGTGTGTGTGTGTGTGTCTGTGAAGCGAGTGTGTTGTCTAATGAGGGCGTCCATGAGCGCTGGAACGCGTGGATCTCGGAGCTTCGGATCGGATGCTGGCGGAGATCGGATCGCTTTAGAAAGTTCAGAGTCGTGTTTGTGTGCAGTCATGTGTTGAATGTGATGTGCATTATTAAGCGTGTTGCTCGGTTATTGTTGTGTGTGTGTGTGTGTGTGTGTTGTCTCGTGTTGGTCATAATCGCTGCTCTATTGATCTCTAGGTCCTCCTGCTGTGAGCTGAATCACAAATGAAAGCAACTTCCTGCTCGTATCATAGTTTGTGTGTGTGTGTGTGTGTGTGTGTGTGTGTGTGTGTGTGTGTGTGTGTGTGTGTGTGTGTGTGTGTTCGCGTGTGTTCGCGCGTGTGAGATGGGTAGGTTTAGGGGCAGTGTAAGGGGATATAAAATACGGTTTGTACAGTATAAAAACCATTACGCTGGAAAATCCCCATATGTCACAAAAACAAACGAGAGAGAGAGAGTGAGAGAGAGAGAGAGAGAGAGAGAGAGAGAGAGAGAGAGAGAGAGAGAGAGAGAGAGAGAGAGAGAGAGAGAGAGAGAGAGAGATCCCGTAAGAGTTTAGAGCGACTTTGCTGTCTGAGGAACGCACTGATGTCTCAGGGAAACATGCGAGTCATCGGTGAGATCTCTTTTGTGACTTTTGTCTTTTATGTGATTAGTTTATGAAAAGTGCAATTGCTCAGATGTTGAGAAATGTTGGAGCTCATATTTGTCAGGGTACAGGACGTAAACAGGCGCCAGGCAGCGATGTAGGATCCAAAATGCAGGGAGAATTTAATACTGAACAACGACCAAAAACCAGGAAGAAAATACACTGCAACAAAAATAAATAAATAAAAAAATGCTTTTCTTATTTAGTATTTTTGTCTTGCTTCTAGTCCAAACATCTAAAAATTCATAAAACAAGAAACATTTACTAGACAAGCAAAATAAATTGTCTTGTTTTGGGGGAAATAACTCAAAATGAAGAGTGTTTATGCTGAAAATAAGAAAAATTATCTTGAAACAACATTATTTTTTTTCTCACCCCATTGGCAGATTATTTTGCTTATTTTGAGCATAAACTCTCTTCATTTTGAGTTTTTTTTTTCCCAAAACAAGACAATAATTTTGACTTGTCTAGTAAATGTTTCTTAATGTAAGAACCTTTAGAAAT
The DNA here is from genome assembly GCF_024679245.1 of Pseudorasbora parva. Classification (NCBI taxonomy): domain Eukaryota; kingdom Metazoa; phylum Chordata; class Actinopteri; order Cypriniformes; family Gobionidae; genus Pseudorasbora; species Pseudorasbora parva. Next base: position 10,894,003 of record NC_090173.1, on the reverse strand, counting down.
TTTAACTAGAAATGAGACAAAAATACTAAGTAAGAAGAGCATGTTTTGCAGTGTAACACTGAGTAAAACCACAGAGAACAGCATACATTTAAACAACGATCGACCCAGAACAACTGAAGCACTGGAGGATATACACAAAGGAAACAAGGTTAACAAGATAACAAGGGCAAACTAAAAATAAATAAAAAAATATGCTGGGTTAAAAAACAACCCAAGTTGAGTTGAAAATGGACAAACCCAAAAATTGGGTTGTTTGAATGGGTCCATTCACTGGGTTCAAACAACCCAATTTTTGGGTTTGTCCATTTTCAACTCAACTTGGGTTGTTTTTTAACCCAGCATATTTGATCTATTGAGTTGATCATGTGAAGGGTTTGTGTTTTTATGATCACTATAACTCTAATCTGGTCTTAAATATAATATGTCGTTAGTTGGACTCGTGCTCGTATACTATCGAGAACGGTTTGTGTTTTTGTGATGGTGACTTTTTCATTGAATATTCGACCTGGATTAGTAACACACAGATTCTGCCATAGTCATTGCCTGGGTTACGTATGTGTGGGGCGGAGCTATCACAATAGGGCCGAGACTCTTTTTTGGGGTAGGGGGCGTGTTTGTTTTGGTGATTTGAAATATCAACAACGATTACCAGAAAGCACTTACCCCACCTTTAAGGACCAGCTTCATGTTTCAGTATATAACACTGCCTCTGTGCTCGTGAACTCAACACGTGTTCTTCTCATTCATCATCAGTAAAGCGCTGGCCTTGCATTATTAGACACCGTGCAGTTTACAGAAATGTGAACAAATGCTTGATTCGAGGTTTTCTCAGTTAGTGGTGTGCATGTCATGGTAAGTTCTGAAGACTGTTTGTAAGTATATTTTGTATGCGAAGTCCAGTTCTCACTCTTAGAAAAAAGGGCTCAGTGGGTCTCTATATAGAACAATAGGGTTCTTTACTCAACTCCAAAGAACCTTTTATACTAAAAGGGTTCTATAATGACTAGGGGTGTCCATGGTTAGCCGATTGACCGATTAACCGTTAAAAATTGCGTAACGAGTGAAACATTTTGCTCGGTTAAGTGGCGTCAATGACGTGCCTTGAATTTAGTTGTAATATATGTTTGCACCCCTATAGACCGCCAGAGCGCTCCCAGACATTTGTAGTATCCATAGGGTTAGGGTAGTATCCACAAGAAGAAGTCATGACCAGCTTTCTAAGCGGGCAAAGAAAGCGTGGGAGCACTTTAAAAATGAGAGTGACGGGGCGAAATGCAAGTATTGCAATGCAGTGCTTACCGCATTTTTCAGGCTATAAGTTGCTCCGGAGTATGAGTCGCATCAGTCAAAATATGCGTCATGAAAAGGAAAATAACATAAATCGCACTGGACTAAAAGTCGCATTAGGGCAGAAGCAGAGCGGGAGCCGCGCGCGCTGTGCATAACGGAGCAGAAGAAAGAAAGTTTGAAGTGAGAAACTTGTGAATGACTAGAGAAAAGCAGACGTTACTTTAACTGTAATGAAGAGAACAAAAAAGCTAATGGCAGACTGAAAGCAAGATGGCCAGAGCTGAAGGGACGAGTCCACAGATGCTTGAACTCTCTGCCGGGAGAGGCTCATCAGCCGCGCGAGTCAAACGCTGAGTCTGTGTGAATCATTCTCGGCTGCATATTTTACTAACGTTACATGCTCTAATCGTGCAGGCGGCCACTCGCATTGCTCGTGAACTGAAGCGCATCTCATCCTAATTTAACGAAACTCAGCGTACGCCTCGCAGACATGAAATAGATCTTAAGAAAGCTTGAAATGTCTTTTAACAATTTAAAACGAAAAGAAATAGGCTACTCTCTGATTATGTAATCCATGATGTGCATTTCTCTCTATAGGCGCGTTCACTACGGAGATGGCGGTCGTCAAATTAATAAACTAAAAATAATAACCCTGACGCACACTGGTTAACCGAGTATTAACCGCTAAGGGCATCGGTTAACGGTTAATGGAAAACTTGAAAACGTGCAGCCCTAATAATGACTAGAAAGAACCCATTTGGCACTTAAAAAGGGTTCTTTATTGAACCTTTATGGGTTCTGAATACATAGAGACAGAGCGTATTTAGGCCACGCCCACATGGGGGGGGGGACAATTCATCACTCTCCATTGACTTTGTATTGCGCGAGGCCGCCTCCTTGTCATTTCAGACTTATTACAAAAAACAGAACAATGTCTAAAACCTGATATGTGACAAGGTGTGCAGCAAACAAGCTAAAAAACACATAACTAACGTTTTTATAAGCTGTCGATCCCAAAAAACGAGCGTTTAAGGAGACTAAAGTGGACACAGGCAATAAGACGTGACGCTTCAGCTGGAAGAATGGGTCAGTTTTGGGATCCTGACACTCAGTATGTCTCAGTATGTCCACGTGTGCAGTAAACATGTTGTCCAATATCAAATGTCAGTTTTATATGTTATATTTCCTGTCTCTGATGACTTTCCCCTCCAGTGGGCGCAGTTCTCACTGTAATATAGCATGTCTTGCTCTGTCTCTATTGCTTGTATGCACTTTAATGTCTTTAAATGCTCGTTTTTTGGGTCAGCAGCTTATCAACACTTCTGGGTTTTTGGTTCTGGGTCCTTTAGCTTGTTTTCTGTACACCTAGTCACATATCAGCTTTTAGACATTGTTCGTTTTTTTGTAATAAGTCCGAAATGATAAGGAGGCCGCTTCCCGCGATAGAAAGTCAATGGAGACGGTTGGTTTGTCTCTTCACCCCCATTCTGGGTGTGGCTTTCAGATTATGACGCGTTTCGCTCTGTCTCTATAGCGCCTGATAGAACATTTTAAGGTACTTACATTGCATTTTATATATAGTAGTTATTTAAGAGCTGTTGATTTAACGATTTAATCTTACTATACCGTCCATGTCCAGAAAGGGAATGAAAACATCATCAAAGTCGTCCATATGAGACATCAGTGGGTTAATTAGAGTCTCTTGAAGCATTGAAAATACATTTTGGTCCAAAAATAACAAAAACTACGACTTTATTCAGCATTGTCTTCTCTTCCGCGTTTGTGTTCAATCCTCAAATAAAGATTCAAACGGTTATGAATCAGCGAATTGATTCATGATTCGGATCGCGTGTCAAACTGCTGAAATCACGTGACTTTGGCGATCCGAATCATGAATCAATTCACTGATTCAGAACCGTTTGAATCTTTGAGGATTGAAAACAAACACGGTAGAGAAGAGAATGCTCAATAAAGTCATAGTTTTTTTTTCTCTGACTAAATATAAAATATCTTAAACTGTGTGTGAAGATGAACGGAGGTCTTACGGGTGTGGAACGACATTAATGACATACATTTCATTTTTGGGTGAACTAACCCTTTAATGAATGCCATGGGGAAAAAAAAGACTTGTTAAAATGATTAATGCACACATCCCAGAACTAAATAGTTCATCTTTCTTTTCAAACAATTGATTGATGAAAAACATCAAGCAACCACTGAGTGTGTAATATAACCTATAAATGCAGTTAGAATGACCCTAAGATGCAAGATGATATGGTTATCAAGATATAAAATGCTCCTCTGGGCGTTTTTGTCTCATATTCATATCATGATAAAGTTAAGCAATATCACACGAGTGCTGTTTTTGTCCAGAATAGTGCGGGTGCAAATTGATTTTATTCAGCTGTTCAATAAATAAGTTGTTGTCATATTTTAGACCCAATATTGTCTGCTCAGTTTTGCCAAAGAAAATATTACGCATAAAGCCCGGGCAACATCTTCAAGCAACACACAGCTGTGTTTTATTTCCGAATGAATACACGTTTCGAGCAAATCAATGAATGAATTACTCCATGACTTAATCATTTAGATGTTTACCGCCACCTACTCACAGTTTCTTATTTAGCGTACAATATCATAAATAAATAGAAATCCATATGAATTAATAATAAAAAAAAAAAAACATTAAAGCTGTTTTACTCATCCTCATGGCCAGTGAAGCCTAAAAGTTTGTGTGTAATACATTCTATGTTGAATCAAATACAATATTTGGTAATGTCTATTTCTCATTTAACGCAACAGTACAATAAATAGGTAAATAAATAAGAAACAATTGCACAGAACTACTTCCTTCTGCCACAGATTATAAATCTAAAGTTGATGGTTTAACAGTTGAGCCCAAGCCAACTTACTAATTCTCAAACGTCACTAACACTAGTAATGAAGGAACGCCGAGTCGCTTCATTGAAGATCGTGTTATATAGAGTATTATGAGAGAGAGATCGACTAAACGAGTGCAATACCTGCATCTGCTATAGCGTTCATTCTTCATAAACAATGTCTATATTATTTCCATTATTAAAAATCAGTTTTAATGTCCGCTGAGGAAAGCGATATGTTCGTCTTTGTCCTTTTATAAGTCAATGACCCTGAAAGCGCTAAAACAACTCCCTTGTTCTGAAACAGAGACTAAGGGTGTAATAATGTAACTGTCATGAATAAGTTCATTTCACCATCACTAACGGGCCCTTTCTCAATACCAAATACTGCATTATTTATATAAAATAATATTTAAATGAACCACGATAGCCATTATAAAAGACAATACGAAATAAACACACGCAAACAATTCAAGACAAAAGGGTCTGCGAAAGCGACTAAACTAATTGTAAAACATGTTTATATATGAGGCACATATTTGAGGTATAAATAACTACATTCTCACCTTTAAAAAAACTCTACAACTACATTATGTGACACAACAACAGTAGTATTTGTGAAAAAATGTGGTGGATTCGCTCGACAGTCGCTAGCCTGGATGCCAGCCGAACTCAGCCTCGCCCACAACATTTGAGCTCGGGCGGTTCGGTCTGGACTCGATCCACAGAGGAGTAATTATGCCTGAACAGAAACTGACCAATGAAATCATCAGGGCAGGCTTTAGACGATGACGGTCAGATGATGAACGATAATGATGATGAATGATAATCATTCACGTCATTAAAGGCGCTTGGGTTATCAGCCATATCACCCTGAAGCCCAAGACTGGTTTCCCACTGAAGCTAAGCAGGGCTGAGCCTGGTCAGTACCTGGATGGGAGACCAACTGGGAAAACCAGGTAGAGGTGTTAGTGAGGCCAGCAGGGGGCGCTCACCCTGTGGTCTGTGTGGGTCCTAACGTCCCAGTATAATGATGGGGACACTATACTGACAAAGAGCACCGTCCTTCGGATGAGACGTTAAACCGAGGTCCCGACTCTCTGTGGTCGTTAAAAATCCCAGGATGTCCTTCAGATAAAGAGTAGGGGTGTAACTCCGGCATCCTGGCCAAATTTGCCCATTGGCCCCTGTCCATCATGGCCTCCTAATAATCCCCATATCCTAATTGGCTTCATCACTCGGTCTCCTCTCCACCAATCAGCCGGTGTGTGGTGAGCGTTCTGGCGCAATATGGCTGCCGTCGCATCATCCAGGTGGATGCTGCACATTGGTGGTGGTTGAGGAGATTCCCCCCTCTATGTAAAGCGCTTTGAGTGCCTTGAAAAGCGCTATATAAATGTAAATAACTATTAACTAATTAATTGGGTTGAATTTGTTCAAATCCTAAACGGAGAGCTTGTTTGTGTCTGCATCCACCTTCACCATTTCTCTCAGAAATGATGATCGTGTCGGTAAGTACTCTGTATCATTAAAAAAAAATTTTTACAACACCGACAAAGATCGCTTACACTCATCTAACGTAGCTTATTCCAGCGTACGTGCAGACAGGGTTGCCAAGTTTTTTACAACAAAACCTGCCAAGTACTAGCCTAAAACAAGGCCAATAGCTTCTCGGGGAGGGTTCTCCAGAAAAAAAAGGCGTTTGGGGGGTAAAATGTGTGTTATTTTGGCAAGGTTGGCTGCTAAAATTCGCACTCATGTGTCTATATATCACAGAATTGAGGTCGCTTCAACCCGCGGACATGGAAAACAACCCGCTGAAAAAAATGTGGACTTGGCAACACAATGCAGTTGAGCTCTGTTGACATTTGACAACTAACGTTATGCGTCGCTCCGTTGCTCTGATTGGTTGTCGGTCTGTCCAATCAATGTCTTTCCTGCTTTGGTTGAAACACGCCCCATAATCACAGCCCAGTGGAGCATCAGACTCATATTCTGACTAGAGCTGAGTATGACCACGTCAGGCTAGACAAGCGGCGTGATAACGGTGACCTGGGAGAATATCACATACAGATTTATATAGATATATCTTCTATAGTCTAAATGAGGCTATATTTCGTGTGTGACGTCCCATGGAGTGACTCCTCCCTTCATGACCCGAGCTGCACATAACGCAGGGCTCAATCCGGCTGCACTTAGTGAATGAATATTTCATACCGTCTTTCAGCCGTACAAATCCTCTCGGTTTGCCAGGCCGTCCTCTCCTCCTGCTCGCTCTTTGTCTGTGTGAAAGCCCTGATCAAAGAGCTCGTGTTTAATATTGAGCATGTTTGAAAGCAGAGCAAACTCTTTTATCTTGTATTGTCTCGCAGTTATGCAGTGCTTTATTTGAATTGCCGTGGCATTTCTCAAAAGCATATTTCATGTTCCTTTAGGTAGATGTGTGTAGCGTTAAAATGGTCCATTTATTTACACGACAATGGCTTTGCTTTATTTTACTGCACTGCACGTCAGTGCTGAGACACAGCTGAGATGTGTTTTAGTGCTTGAGTGTGTGTGAGCTGTGCTTGCTGTGATTGGGATCAATCTTGATTGTCCTGGAAACATTGTTTGTTGGGTCAGGTTTTGGGTGTTTGCCTTTGATTTGGCTTTTCATGGTTAGCAGACAAACAGTTCATGCACAAACACACAATGCTTCACTATGACTCGGTGCATGCATGCATGCACAAAATGAGAAATGTTAACATTTAAATATTTATCATAATATTTATCATTTATTCATTTTTATTCATTAATTATAAACCCAAAGCTGATGCAAGTCCGGAAAAACTGAAGTGAACTATGAGGGTGAAGACCTTTATAATGTAACAAAAGATTTTTATCTCAAATAAAAATTTCCATATCAGAGTGATTTCTGAAGGATCATGTGACTGCACACTGGAGTAATGATGCTGAAAATACAGCTTTGATCACAGGAATAAATTACATTTTAACATATATTCACGCAGAACACACTGATTTTAAATTGTAATAATATTGCATAATTTTTACTGTATTTTGTATGAGAAAAATGCAGCCTTGTTGAGCAGAAGAGACTTTAATACAATATCAAAATTATAAATTGGGGGTTAAATAAATGTTTAACACCATCAAAATTATTTTAGGTAAAAAAAAGATAAAAATTAGAATTAAAAGATCTGTTTGCATTAAATTTAAGATAAGAAGCCCAGAGTTTAAGTAGAACTTGCAGATTTTTATTTTGTACCTGTACATTTTTATTGCTCTTAACTTAATGGGTTTGGAATGACACAAGGGTGAGCATTTCTGGACGAACTAAACCTTTTAGTTAAATGTGTGTATGAATCAGCTTACTCAAATATGTAGACCTTCGCTCATCTTCAGAACACAAATGAACATATTTCTGATGAAATCCGAGCGCTCTTCATATTCCCAGAAAGGCAATAAAGACACTGTAAAAAGAGTCCATGAGACCAACCTTAATGTTATGAAGCGACAATAATAGTATTTATTCAACTTTATTCAACATTTTCTTCTAGCCTGTTTCAGACTCTGTTGATTCAGAGGTGTAAAGAGCACCTGAAAACCACACTTGAGACTGTGATGTTGATCTGCTGACCCCCAGGCCGTCCCAGATGTAGGTGTGTTTGTTTCTTCAGAAGAACACAAATGAAGATTTTTAACTCCAGCCGTATAATGCATGTCATTGGGGTGTATTTCGGGAGAGTAAAAAACACACAGACATACGAATCCATATTAAACCCTGGGGCTCGTGACGACACATTGATGTCTTAAGACACGAAACGATCGCTTTCTGCGAGAAACACAACAGTATTTATGGTATTTATTTAATCTCATATCAGACGAATCTCATCTAGTATTTCTAATGCCATTACTTCCGTAGAGTAAGGTCAAAGTGATAGATATATTTACGTAGATGCCTCATTCGACCATCTCTCTCTCTCTCTCTCTCTCTCTCTCTCTCTCTCTCTCTCTCTCTCTCTCTCTCTCTCTCTCTCTCTCTCTCTCTCTCTCTCTCTCTCTCTCTCTCAATATTATTGCTTATAGAAACGGGTAACAATATAGAATTTGCAATATTACGTCTATAGTATAAAGCAATTATAAGTGTATTTTCTTCATTGCTCCAGTACCGACAGCAGAACCGATAGCGTCAGAGCTTATCGATACATGCGGTCTTTCATAATTTAGCACCTGGGCTGATTTAATAACGGGTTTCGGTACCCATCCCTAGATACGACGGTCTTAGCATTTCATTTAGCTGAATATATCATAAATACTGTTGTGTTTCTCACAGAAACTGATCGTTTTGTGTCTTAAGACATCAATGTGTCGTCACGAGCCGCAGGGTTTAATATGGTTTCGTATGTCTGTGTGTTTTTTACTCTTATAGAAATAAACCCCATTGACATGCATTATACGAGCAACGGCTGGAGTTAAAAATCTTCATTTGTGTTCTCCTGAAGAAACACACACACACACACACACACACACACACACACGTCGTGTTTCCATGTTTTATGGGGACTTTCCATAGGCGTAATGGATTTCATACTGGACAAACTGGACATCCTATCCCCTTACACTGCCCCTACCCCTAAACCTACCCATCACACACACACACACACACACACAGCCCCTACACCTACCCATCACAGGAAACATTCTGCATTTTTACTTTCTCAAAAAACTCATTCTGTGTGATTTATAAGATGTTTTCCTCATGGGGACCTAAAAATGTCCCCACAAGGACAAGGATTTCGGATATTGCCATCTTTGTGGGGATATTTTGTCCCCATAACGTAGGGATTACCAGGTCTCTCTCACACACACACACACACACACACACACACACACACACACACACACACACACACACACACACACACACACACACACACACCTTAGATGCACTAGGGGTCAGCAGATCAACATCACATTCTCATTTTTGGGTGAACTATCCCTTTAATGTCACATCTTGATTAATTCAGTGCCTCCTTGATGAATAATGCTGTTCATTTCTTTAAAAGAAAAGGTAAAATCGTACTGATCCCAAACTTTTAAACAGCATTGTAAATAGATGTAAGACAGAACGGTTCAATATGAAAAGATTACAATGACATAATGACCTCTGATTACATTTTGAGTAGTGAGCAATCTATGTAAATCATCGTTCTGGCAGTTCAATTTGGTGAAGCTTTAAATGAATTGCAGTAGTTTAATAGTTTGTGTTTTAAAACGAGCTCTGTCCAGAATGTTTGAGGAATATCAATACATCAGTGCCGCATACGCCTCTATTAAATGTCGATGAGCCCATCCAGACCTTCCTGCTGTGATTTGTATCCACTCATAGTGATTTACTGCTGTTTTTCCTCTCAGGAACCTGTGTGTGTGTGTGTGTTATGGATCAATAGCTCCTGCTTTTGCTGCGTTGTTGATTGCAAACGGAAGAGAAAGTGTTTGCATGAGAGAAAGCGGCTTCTTTTTAACTTCTAATCTGCGCCCGGAGCCGGTTTGTGTGTCCGTGGTTCCCCGTGGCCCGACGTGAACATAATGGACTCTGCCGTGTGAGACAAGCGGCGCTGGTTAATTACTTCACCAGGCCGCTGCCCTTTTCTTTCTCTTTTACTCTGACGGACTGCAAAGAGCTCTCGCGTCTGTGTTGTCGCTCCCAGTGCGTGTCGCTGTACAAAGCCACGGTAATTATTCCTTCTGTGGCGCGGGAAGCACGGATGGAGAGGTGCGAGCGCGGGAGTTTATCCGTTTGGGACGCCGGTGCTTTGATCAGTCCTCACCGTGGCTGACAGGCATCTGCAGCTCATCAGCAGATAAAAAGGAAGCCGTGGCGTCGTTTGAGCACGACTGGACAAACATCTTTCATAAACAGTCATCCGATTCGCTAGCCTTGTCAAAAGAGCGTCTAGTTGTGAATGCTAATTAACCTTGGGTGATAATAAACAACACCTGATGCTGATGTCACTGAGATTATTTGAAGGGATAGGACAGGTAGTTGATTAAAACGTCAAAAACTCAATATCTAGAGACTCGCCAACATGCAAAAAATTATTCTGCATTCATTTGGTGTAAGTGGCGATCAATAGTGGATAATAATATATAATGTAGTACAATGAGCTGACGGAAACAAGGTTGTGCTGTTGACGCTCGCTCCAAAATCAAAAACAAATGAGCGCCGCTCACACAGAGAAACACACCATGGTAAATATATTTGTGGTTTAAAAATATTTATAACATATGATAACAGTTAAACAATATAAAACGAGCAAGTGTGCTGTTTTCCTGAATACCATCACGACTGATTTTATATGACAGTTCCACAAAACAGTTAATTAACATCAAGTCTCTTACATTTTAGATGCAATATTGACTGTTTTTGTTCTTTCAGCAGCGAAAATAGTTCCAAACAAAGATCACGTCAGTGTGTTACTGAACGATTCAGTGTTTTAAATGAATCGGTTTAATTGAATTGGTTAAATCAAAGATTCAATTACCTGTTCATTAAAAGTCCCATGGCATGGACTGTTTTATTATTTTATGTTTTCTGAGGTTTACTTATATTGTTAATATGGTTTTTACATCAAAAAATGTCAAGAAATTAGAGGCATTTTTCTATCCTAATATTAGCCCTCTGGCTTGAATGCTCTGTTTCAAGGGGAGTGTCTGCTGTGAGTTCAGTCAAAACACCCTCTGCTGTGATTGGCTGACATCTGCATTTGAAATGAGATTGAGGCGGAGGGGGCGTGGCTTAGTCAGGCGCGAGCAGCAGCACTGCCAGTCCAGAGAGACGGAGAGCTGGGGAAAGATGGCTGAGGAAGTCTTATTGGACTGAGTTGTTGAGAGCGCGAGTTTATTTTGTTTGTATCGGAGAGTTCTGAATAAACACGAGTGAACTTCGCAACGTTATTTCTCACACAAAATGCTTTCGCCACAGCTAACAACAAACACAACATCGACATGAATACAGTAAGAGCTTCTGTTGAGCATAATTACTAGAGCAGCGTCGTTCATTATAACGGCGGTTTGGACAAGTGTGCGCTGCAGATATACGTGAGATTGACCGATCCGAACATTATAAAGAGTGTTCCTGATCGCTCTCTGTAGTTTAATCATTTAAATAACAGATTTGTTTCGTGCTGCTAACAGAAACGACGTGAAGTTGACGGTTTTAGTCACTGGCTCGATTCACTGATGCATCAAGACGGCCAGCGGCGGGACTGACAGTGTTAAACGATTAAGAAAGAAAGTCTGTGTGAACTTGAAGGATTAGCTACACATCAGAACTCACTGATCCCAGATCAGGCATTAATGACCACGGTTACTCACCGTTTGTGGCGGTGCTGTCGAATCCATAAGGTAAAGCCTGAGCTGACGTCGCGACTGATAAACTGAATCATTCTCTACTAATTCTCTGAGCGGGTAAAGCAGAGGAAGAGGAGGAAACCTTTCCTGATGACGTTATAACAGGAGAATTCAGGATCAGCTCGTCTGGGCTCGAGTTTTCTCAAAGGCAGAGAAAGACAGACAGAACTCGCTTTACACCGATCAACATTTCTAGCTACTTGGGGACAATATTCAGGCTAGGGGAACTCATATTAATGTTGAACAACCTCATAAAATAACTAGTGCTGCGTTCCACTCCACTTTAAGATAGGCACTTGCAAACTTCCCTAAGCACTTCCCCTTGGGGGAATCCCCGCCGCCATTTTGAAGTGCGTTCCACTTCGTGAAGTGGACAAGGGAAGTTTGTATGGACAGACCCTTGCTCCCTCGATTTTGACAGAGTGAGCGAGTCTACTTCATATGTACACTTCAGGCAGCTTCATATACCACAATGCAACGCAATTGTGACGTCACCGCATATCGCGTTTAATTTACCCCACCACAAACAACTCTGATATTTTAAAAAAACATTTAAAACAACCCAAACACATCCATATACATATAGAATGCTGCATTAAACAATTTTGTAAAGGAAAAAATAAAATAATTAATCAACTCCATAGTGGATTCGAAGTGATCAAGGGCTTAGGGCGTTCCAGTTCAGTCCATTGCAAAGTTTCCGCCAGTAGTGGGCACTCATGCAACGTAAGCAATGACGCACATCCGAGTGAAGGAGACGGAGGGAAGTTTGCGAGTGAAGTCATGATAAAAACCAACTGGAACGCTGCAAATGTCATGCCATGAGACCTTTAACCATCGCCTCATTCTTCAATGATTCAGCCGTTTCAACGAATCGACTCAATGGCTCACTCATTAAGACGGCCACCTACTGGCAGTTTTATGTTTAATTCTTTTCAACTTTTCTTATTTGTATATTCCAAAAATATTTAAAACATAAAAATGTTTAATGCAATGGTAAATTTTCAGTGTAAATTATTTAATTTGATTGGTAATAACAGCCCTAGATTTCTTTTTCTAGTTGAATTTATTGATCAAATTTAAAGCTACACTGTGTAACTTTTTTTTAGTTTATTCTTAGCTAAACACATTCAGTTCTTTAAAAAATAGATGTGCTCATTAATGTATATTTACTTCTTTTAAGTAATAAAGTATTCTCGTAAGTTTATAATATGCCATTGAAAATACATACGGGTGAAGGGTTCGAATGCCGGTCGCCATGTTGCTCCTCCATCCTGAAAGTACATTAGCCAAAGAGGGACATACCCGTAAATTCAAGCTTCGCCTTTCCCGTTTTAACACTCGATGGCACTCATGGACGAGGTCGAACTGGAAGCCATGTTAATCTTGGACTAAATGGGCCACCGTAGGAGTTAAAACGAAATCAGAATTGAGAGGAACAGAAACTAATATTCACTGGATGGTCATATACCTTTACACCGCTAGATGGGGGAAAATAACACGCAGTGTAGCTTTAAGAATCTAAAACTTAAGCTGAAGGATAGCCTATATTTAATAAGATTAGGCTGTAAATGCCCTTTATAAATAGTACATTTTTAAAAGATTTAAAATACACGCAAAATACACAGATGGTTAAAAATTACACATACAAAACATTTCCGAACAAGCAAATATTTTACTCGGACAAGTGAATGACAGATTTACATGAATCTTTATATATATATATATATATATATATATATATATAAAATATGCAAAATATGGAATATTACTTTGTAATCTGCATCCAAGTTTTTCAGGTCCCAGCCGTAACATCCAACATCCCTAAAATCCAATAGGTTTTTATTTTATTTACGTACAATAATCTTAACACAAAGTGTGGGAAAAAAGATAGACAAATCAGAACAGAACAGGGGACAAACTGAGCACAAGTCCCGTCCTAGATGTAGGCTCCTCATGTCCATGCTCGTCCGGTCCACAGATGGAAGAGCTCTGCTCATAACACGACAGAGATGAACATGTCCACCCACTAAAGGACAGACAAACCATTAGGACAGAAATAACCAGTTCAACTACATGCACATCTAACATGTATGAAGCCAAACGTCACGTTAGATGCGAGGTCTCGTCTTTCGCTCATGGCTCATTTTATCTGCAACAAAACTGTTTGATTCAATTCTTGTCACCAGCCTCCACATAGCAAAAAAAAAAAAAAACAAGACTTCATAATGAGTTTTTAATTTATCTTTTTTTACTTGTTTTGCAGGCTCAGTATTCTGGAGACAAGATAAATCTGCTCGAGAAGCAACTCTGCATGAGATATTAGTGAATATAAGTGTATTTCGTCTTCCTGCACTGACAGATTTTTTTCATTTGTTTTACTCAAAACAAACAAAAAATGCCAGTAAGACAAAATACACTTGTTTTAAAGACACAAGCTGAAAACAAGCCTTACAATGTATGCAGTCTCGCTTCTCAAGGACATTTATCTTGTTTTATTGACTTTTTTCTTCTGTTATTGTACCTGGAAAATGAGACAAAAATACTAGAATAAAATACTAGAATAATATATGAATAAGAATCAGTAAATTGATATACTGATATAGTTTTTATTCATATTTTGAATTACTTTTTTATTTTAGTTTAAGTTTTACTACTTTTGTTATGTGCTTTTGTCATCTGGTTAGTTTTGTTAGTTATTCTCTATATTGTTATATAGAATTAGCATTATATAGAATTATTATTATATAATGTGACCCGTGCTGGCAAAATGAGTCGCAATGAGCAAATTCAAACATTAGTTATTATCTTCAAAATGGTGTATGATAAAAAAAAAAAAAATACAGTTTGAAGCCGATCGAGTCAGCAAAGTCAGTTTTGAGGACAATCAAGTCAGGGCTCTACGCTAACTTTTTTCTTGAGGACCACATTTGCTCCTAATTTTAAAAAATTAGTAACCTGTAACCTGCTTTAGTATTGTAGAGTAACCTGCTTAAGTATTGTAGAGTAACCTGCTTAAGTATTGTAGAGTAACCTGCTTAAGCATTATAGAGTAACCTGCTTAAGTATTGTAGAGTAACCTGCTTAAGTATTGTAGAGTAACCTGCTTAAGTATTGTAGAGTAACCTGCTTAAGTATTGTAGAGTAACCTGCTTAAGTATTGTAGAGTAACCTGCTTAAGTATTGTAGAGTAACCTGCTTAAGTATTGTAGAGTAACCTGCTTAAGCATTATAGAGTAACCTGCTTAAGTATTGTACAGTAACCTGCTTAAGTATTGTAGAGTAACCTTCTTAAGTATTGTAGAGTAACCTTCTTAAGTATTGTAGAGTAACCTGCTTAAGTATTGTAGAGTAACCTTCTTAAGTATTGTAGAGTAACCTGCTTAAGTATTGTAGAGTAACCTGCTTAAGTATTGTAGAGTAACCTTCTTAAGTATTGTAGAGTAACCTGCTTAAGTATTGTAGAGTAGCCTGCTTAAGTATTGTAGAGTAACCTTCTTAAGTATTGTAGAGTAACCTTCTTAAGTATTGTAGAGTAACCTGCTTAAGTATTGTAGAGTAACCTGCTTAAGTATTGTAGAGTAACCTGCTTAAGCATTATAGAGTAACCTGCTTAAGTATTGTAGAGTAACCTGCTTAAGTATTGTAGAGTAACCTGCTTAAGTATTGTAGAGTAACCTGCTTAAGCATTATAGAGTAACCTGCTTAAGTATTGTAGAGTAACCTGCTTAAGCATTATAGAGTAACCTGCTTAAGTATTGTAGAGTAACCTGCTTAAGTATTGTAGCGTAACCTGCTTAAGCATTATAGAGTAACCTGCTTAAGTATTGTAGAGTAACCTGCTTAAGTATTGTAGAGTAACCTGCTTAAGTATTGTAGAGTAACCTGCTTAAGTATTGTAGAGTAACCTGCTTAAGTATTGTAGAGTAACCTGCTTAAGTATTGTAGAGTAGCCTGCTTAAGTATTGTAGAGTAAACTGCTTAAGTATTGTAGAGTAAACTGCTTAAGTATTGTAGAGTAACCTGCTTAAGTATTGTAGAGTAACCTGCTTAAGTATTGTTGAGTGAGTAACCTGCTTAAGTATTGTAGAGTAACCTGCTTAAGTATTGTAGAGTAACCTGCTTAAGTATTGTAGAGTAACCTGCTTAAGTACTGTAGAGTAACCTGCTTAAGTATTGTAGAGTAACCTGCTTAAGTATTGTAGAGTAACCTGCTTAAGTATTGTAGAGTAACCTGCTTAAGTACTGTAGAGTAACCTGCTTAAGTACTGTAGAGTAACCTGCTTAAGTATTGTTGAGTAACCTGCTTAAGTATTGTAGAGTAACCTGCTTAAGCATTATAGAGTAACCTGCTTAAGTATTGTTGAGTAACCTGCTTAAGTATTGTAGAGTGAGTAACCTGCTTAAGTATTGTAGAGTAACCTGCTTAAGTATTGTAGAGTGAGTAACCTGCTTAAGTATTGTAGAGTGAGTAACCTGCTTAAGCATTATAGAGTAACCTGCTTAAGTATTGTAGAGTAACCTGCTTAAGTATTGTAGAGTAACCTGCTTAAGCATTATAGAGTAACCTGCTTAAGTATTGTAGAGTAACCTGCTTAAGCATTGTAGAGTAACCTGCTTAAGCATTATAGAGTAACCTGCTTAAGTATTGTAGCGTAACCTGCTTAAGCATTATAGAGTAACCTGCTTAAGTATTGTAGAGTAACCTGCTTAAGTATTGTAGCGTAACCTGCTTAAGCATTATAGAGTAACCTGCTTAAGTATTGTAGAGTAACCTGCTTAAGTATTGTAGAGTAACCTGCTTAAGTATTGTAGAGTAACCTGCTTAAGTATTGTAGAGTAACCTGCTTAAGTATTGTAGAGTAACCTGCTTAAGTATTGTAGAGTAACCTGCTTAAGTATTGTAGAGTAACCTGCTTAAGTATTGTAGAGTAACCTGCTTAAGCATTATAGAGTAACCTGCTTAAGTATTGTTGAGTAACCTGCTTAAGTATTGTAGAGTGAGTAACCTGCTTAAGTATTGTAGAGTAGCCTGCTTAAGTATTGTAGAGTAACCTTCTTAAGTATTGTAGAGTAACCTTCTTAAGTATTGTAGAGTAACCTGCTTAAGTATTGTAGAGTAACCTGCTTAAGTATTGTAGAGTAACCTGCTTAAGCATTATAGAGTAACCTGCTTAAGTATTGTAGAGTAACCTGCTTAAGTATTGTAGAGTAACCTGCTTAAGTATTGTAGAGTAACCTGCTTAAGTATTGTAGAGTAACCTGCTTAAGCATTATAGAGTAACCTGCTTAAGTATTGTAGAGTAACCTGCTTAAGCATTATAGAGTAACCTGCTTAAGCATTATAGAGTAACCTGCTTAAGTATTGTAGAGTAACCTGCTTAAGCATTATAGAGTAACCTGCTTAAGTATTGTAGAGTAACCTGCTTAAGTATTGTAGCGTAACCTGCTTAAGCATTATAGAGTAACCTGCTTAAGTATTGTAGAGTAACCTGCTTAAGTATTGTAGAGTAACCTGCTTAAGTATTGTAGAGTAACCTGCTTAAGTATTGTAGAGTAACCTGCTTAAGTATTGTAGAGTAACCTGCTTAAGTATTGTAGAGTAACCTGCTTAAGTATTGTAGAGTAACCTGCTTAAGTATTGTAGAGTAACCTGCTTAAGTATTGTAGAGTAACCTGCTTAAGCATTATAGAGTAACCTGCTTAAGTATTGTTGAGTAACCTGCTTAAGTATTGTAGAGTGAGTAACCTGCTTAAGTATTGTAGAGTAACCTGCTTAAGTATTGTAGAGTAACCTGCTTAAGTATTGTAGAGTAACCTGCTTAAGTACTGTAGAGTAACCTGCTTAAGTATTGTAGAGTAACCTGCTTAAGTATTGTAGAGTAACCTGCTTAAGTATTGTAGAGTAGCCTGCTTAAGTATTGTAGAGTAAACTGCTTAAGTATTGTAGAGTAAACTGCTTAAGTATTGTAGAGTAACCTGCTTAAGTATTGTAGAGTAACCTGCTTAAGTATTGTTGAGTGAGTAACCTGCTTAAGTATTGTAGAGTAACCTGCTTAAGTATTGTAGAGTAACCTGCTTAAGTATTGTAGAGTAACCTGCTTAAGTACTGTAGAGTAACCTGCTTAAGTATTGTAGAGTAACCTGCTTAAGTATTGTAGAGTAACCTGCTTAAGTACTGTAGAGTAACCTGCTTAAGTATTGTAGAGTAACCTGCTTAAGTATTGTAGAGTAACCTGCTTAAGTACTGTAGAGTAACCTGCTTAAGTATTGTAGAGTAACCTGCTTAAGTATTGTAGAGTAACCTGCTTAAGTATTGTAGAGTAACCTGCTTAAGTACTGTAGAGTAACCTGCTTAAGTATTGTAGAGTAACCTGCTTAAGTATTGTAGAGTAACCTGCTTAAGTATTGTAGAGTAAACTGCTTAAGTATTGTAGAGCTTGTAGTATTATTGCAGTTACACATTGTCGATTAAAAACATTGAGTGGCTGGTAGATTTTGAAAAATGGCCGGTGGACAAAAAAAAAAGTGAATTTCCATCCCTGCTTCACACTATATTGATTGTAAATCAACACACATGAGAATTGGGAGCTGTGATAGAGGGGATAATTTGCATTTAAAGGCTTAGATTTGCTTAAATTTGAACTTTAGAAGATTTAGAAAGAAGGAAGGATGCCTGTTTGGATTGACATGATGTCACGATGACAGAATATAGCCGCGTGACTGTTTAAAAACGAAGCGTGCATAGGAGGTTGTTGTGCTCAGGAATGCAGTGGTTTTATGGCACGCTTTTGGTTTCCTCGGTACTTCAGAGGTGAGATGTGATCTAACCCCACAGCCCCGGTGTGGGTGTAGCTTTACTCCATTATCCAGACACCAGACCGGGCCTCCGGGGGCGACTTCCAAACGCCTCCATCAATGATTCAGGGATTCGCCCCTCAGCTTCATCCGAGGACGAGGGGCTCCTCGTGCCAATTAGACCGTCTCTGTGACAAAGGAGAGATGGAAAAGCCACGGATTGAGATGGAGGCCAGCAGCAGTTAGACAAGCTGACCGTATCTTAAACCCCCACTCGAGCGGGTCGGACCTGATTATTCGCTGCTCCCCCAGCGGTGTCATCAAAGAGAGACAGTCATTACCGCGCACGCCAAACCTCGAAGGCGCTGAGGAAAGACTCTGTTCTGCCTCCGCTGGGAAATCTCAGACGAGCTCGAGGAAGGAGAGCGCATTAGGATCAGATCGCTTTACCTCCAACCGCTGGTTCACGCTCACGCTGAGCCGGGAAAAACGGCCGTAATTCACTCACGTAATGGCACAAACAGGCTTTGATTTGCTAAATTGACACAGAGGCGGTCGGAGACTTTGGTTTTTCAGTTGCGGGGTAAATAAAAAAGAAAGGCTTTTTCCCGACCAAGTGTCTTGTGCAGGATAAAGAGTGGCTGTAGTGAGGAAGTCGTGATAACCGGACTGTGGCTTGCTCACAGTTTATCCTGTAAATCTCTCCTGAATATTCATGAAAAAATGAGCCGTGATGACACCAGTGCTCAGGTAAAATCATAGTAAAAAAATGTGCAGTCCAGGCCAAAAGTCTGGACACATTACTATTTGTAAGCTCTTCCTCCTCCTCCTCCTCCTCCTCGTCCTCTTCTTCTTCTTCCTCTTCCTCCTCCTCCTCTTCCTCCTCCTCTACCTCCGTCACTGGGTTGATTATGGATGTTTATGGATGAGAGGGGGAGTCGAAGAGGAAAAAGAGTGAGTTTCAGGTGGTCTTTATGATGTTTGTATCCCTAAAGTTCACTTGCGCTGCTGTTAGTGCTTTGCTCTTGCAGTTTATTGTCAATAAATGCTCTTTCTGACAGGAGAGGAAGTTAGAGATGAGTTGTCCTGGTCCGATGAACTCTTTTATCTCGGCAGATGAAGAACGAATCGATCGGTCGTGATACGAGGCCTTTAAGTGCTGTAATGCGCTCAGGATCGCTCTCTGTCTCTCATTACATGCATTAGAGCGCTATTAACACGAGCTGGACTCATCCGCTCTGACACATTCAGGGTATGTTGGGAGGGAAAAGTGTGTCCAGGTCTTCCCCAGAGGAACCGTTCGGCCTAATGTCTTATGAACACACACATACCGGCAGTCCTGTCATCACCCCGGCAGTGATTTATGGATCATATTCATGTTTGATATCTCTCTGCACACATCAGGCTTGTTGTTTAATTAGTGGTCCACCAATGTGGGTTTATAATGCCATGACCGACATCCATAGAGCAGCGTGACTCAGATCCATTTCCAGTATTATGCAGGTAATATATTGTGCATGTTATTTATGATAAAAAAAAAAAAATATTATATATTAATAGTAATAATTTATAGAATGTAATATTTTTCGACCATTACATTTTGTCAATTGAATTATTCACTGTTTTTTTTTTTTTTTTTTTTTTACTATTTCTCAAAATTATAATTCATTTAATTGTTAATAATTTACATTTTATTGCATTTTATTTAAATATGAAATATGGTAATACAAATTTGAAAACATACAACATTACAATATTTCTTAACTAATCAAATGTGACTAATGACTAATCAAATACAAGTAAAAAAATAAAAAAATAATTTTAGTAAGTAATGTAACTCTATATAAAATTATTTATGATATACATCGATCAGGCATAAAAATATGACCACCTTCCTAATATTGTGTTGGTACCCCTTTTGCTGCCAAAACAGCCCTGACTCATAGAGGCATGGTCTCCACTAGACCCCCTGAAGGTGTGCTGTGGTATCTGGCACCAAGATGTTAGCAGCAGATCATTTAAGTCCTGTAAGTTACGTGGTGGGGCCTCCATGAATCGGACTTATTTGTTCAGCACATCCCACAGATGCTCGATTGGATTGAGATCTGGAGAATTTGGAGGCCAAGTCAACACCTCAAACTTGTTGTGCTCCTCAAACCATTCCTGAAGCATTTGTGCTTTGTGGCCAGAGGATTATCCTGCTGGAAGAGCCACAGCCACCAGAATACCGTTTCCATGAAAGGCTGAACATGGTCTGCAACAATGCTTAGGTAGGTGGAGCGTGTCAAAGTAACATCCACATGGATGGAGGACCCAAGGTTTCCCAGCAGAACATTGACCAAAGCATCACACTGCCTCCGCCGGCTCGCCTTCTTCCCATAGTGCATCCTGGGGCCATGTGTTCCTCAGGTAAGCCACACACACACACACACACATCCACGTGATGTAAAAGAAAACGTGATTCCTCAGACCAGGCCACCTTCTTCCATTGCTCTGTGGTCCAGTTCTGATGCTCACATGCCTTGTTGGTGCTTTCGGCGGGGTCATGGGTCAGCATGGGCACCCTGACTGGTCTGCGGCTATGCCACCCCATAAGCAACAAACTGAGATGCTCTGTGTATTCTGACACCTTTCTATCAGAACCAGCATTAACTTCATGAGCAGTTTGAGCTCCAGTAGCTCGTCTGTTTGATCGGCCCACGCGGGCCAGCCTTCATTCCACACGTGCATCAATGAGCCTTGGCCGTCCATGACCCTGTGGCCGGTTCTCCGCTGTTCCTCTTGGAGCACTTTTGATAGATACTGACCACTGCAGACCGGGAACAGCCCACAAGAGCTGCAGTTTTGGAGATGCTCTGACCCAGTCGTCTAGCCATCACAATTTGGCCCTTGTCAAACTCGCTCAAATCCTTACGCTTGCCAATTTTTCCTGCTTCTAACACATCAACTTTGAGGACAAAATGTCCACTTGCTGCCTAATATATCCCACCCACTAACAGGTGCCATGATGAAGAGATCATCAGTGTTGTTCACTTCACCTGTAATTGTATGCCTAATCAGTGTGTTATATTATGCGTTGCGTTGCGTTATGTTGTGATGTTATATGTTGTTACATTGTGTTGCATTACATTTGCTACGAACCGCATGAGCTAGGAGGATGTTAAACACCGTAGCTGGTTTTCGTGATTGGTCCTCTGTCAGTCTTAAATAGGCACTTTATCATGAAATCATTCCCGTTTCTGCTGATAGTCATCAGATGCCCACCTGCTCCTTGACATTTCATTCTTTCCCGTCTAAATCCAGCCTGGATTCTGTGAAGATTCCCGATGAAATCCGTATGCGGCACTGAAATCAAGCCCTGCGATTTGTTGCTCGTTTTTTAATGGCGTGAATGACGGATTACAGCAAATGTCACGGAGAGACGTGATTGAGCAGTTTGAAGAGCGTCACTTCAGTGTCTAATTACTAACACAGAACTAGTCTGAGAGATTACAGCCTCTGATGGATTCATGCCGGATAAGAGCCGCTCACAATGTCTCTCGTTCCCTTTGATAATGAAAGTGAAGTTACTGCGAGTGTACAAGTAATTAGGATCTTTTGCTGGAATCTGGTTGTGCGCGTGTGTGCGTGTGTGCGTGTGTGCGTGTGTGCGTGTGTGTGTGTGCGTGTGTGCGTGTGTGTGTGTGCGTGTGTGTGTGTGCGTGTGTGTGTGTGTGCGTGTGTGCGTGTGTGCGTGTGTGTGTGTGCCCGCAAGGGTCAGATTTACAAACCTTAGGCATTTTTCTTAAAGAATATTTGCATCCCCAAAAATACTAAGAATGCCATCTTGTATTAATATTAATTTATTATTCAGAAGTTCACTATTTAAGTCACACTTTGTGTTTTAATATATATATATATATATATATATATATATATATATATATATATATATATATATATATATATATATATATATATATATATATATATACATACATACATACATTTAATTTTTTGAAATTATATAATTATTTAGTAGCATGGAAATATAATTGTCTATTACATGTAATGATATATTTAGTATTTTACTGCTGTCTGTCAGTATGCAGTTAATTCTTTACAATTCTTTAAAGTTAATTATTTAAAAGTTTTTTCTAAAAGTAAGGTATGTATTTATTTTAATAATTGTTCTTAATACAAAATTTAAGAAGAATTCAAATTCAGAAATAAATTCTTCAAAGTTCGGATAACCTCCAACTTGTCTGTAAACCCCAAAGGTAACGTGTTTAATGGATTTATTGGGTTGTTTCAATGAATTATTCATCACCGAGCCTTCGGCAAGAGCCGTCACACAAACACCAAAG
The DNA here is from genome assembly GCF_024679245.1 of Pseudorasbora parva. NCBI lineage: Eukaryota > Metazoa > Chordata > Actinopteri > Cypriniformes > Gobionidae > Pseudorasbora > Pseudorasbora parva. The sequence continues at coordinate 10,871,277 of NC_090173.1, read as the reverse complement.
CCTGTCGATTTATTAAAGGAAAAAACATACAAATTTCCAAGAAATTGCACTATTTTTCTGCACTTCCTGGAGTTTCTCTTTAGGAATGCCTTTCCTTTAGTTTGGTCTGACTCTCCTCCTGTCCTTTTTCTCCTCTAATGTGGATTTCACAGCTCTCCTGCACCTCAGCGTTTAGTTTTCTGCTTTCTAAATCGCTCTCCTCCCTCCGGGCATCACAGCTGGGTGCTCTGATGTTCCCCACGCAGAAGGAGTCGGGTTCCGTCCGGGGCCTTCGCTGAGTTTTATGTGTTTCTCGATGGAGCCCCGAGGAGACGGCGCCGCGCTCCTTAAACTCTAAAAGCCTTTTCCAGAAAATTGCGCGCGGAGATTTTGGGCTAATAGATGTGCATCTGCCTCAAATCCCCGGCGAAGACGGCGAGCTCCATTGATTTCAGGATGATCTCGAGTCGTGATTGATTCGCTTTCCTCTTCATAAAACTCTTCACACTCCAGCGTTTCCCGCCCGAACTCTCCGGAAACGCAAACAGCCGCTGATCTCACGACCCGGAGCTCCTGCACACGTGGCTGGTGCTCTAATTGGCGCGGGGTTAAAGTTTTGGAGGTGGGAACAGCTGGCGGAGACGATCTGAAGCCGGTAATGTCTGCATCAATCTCCGAGCCTCACGCCTCCATCCGCCCACCGCTGACACAAACTCCTCATGCAACTCTCCAAAAGTCCTCCGATCAATCACGGCCAGCCAGACATCGATTTTCTCCGGCTTTCCTCCTCCTCATTCTCTCCGTCTCTCTACTTCTGGCTTGAGTCCTGTCACTGCACTGTTCTGCGAAGCTGTACTCATGCTACTTCACTATATTTTCCAGTAGCTCAGCTGTTTTAAAAAAATAACTCAGTTGTGTAGCAGTGAAACTTTGGGACAAAACCCCCGGTTTCACAGGCTTACACTCTCAAAAAAAAAAATGGTGCTATTTGGGCACAAAGAGTGTTTCTTGGCTTGTAACCATAGGGGAACCACTTTTGGTGCCAAATAGCACCATATCTTTAAAGGCGCTCCACAGCGTTGTTAAATGTAGAACCCATAAGAGGTGCCATATCGCATTTTATATCTTCCTCAATAATAGTGCAAAACCAACAGTAGTTCTTTGGCATGTAAAGGACTTTTAAAGGGGCTTGACATGCTCTTTGTACGGCAGTAGAGCTATATAGCACATTTTGTGAGCTGACGCTTGAAACACTGAGGGGATTTATATGCTCATACGATGTGGAAATGATCGGGTCTTTATCATCGCTGAAGTTAGCGACAATACGATCGCAAATGGACAAACAAGCGAACATGACACACGAGCATATTCAAGCAAAAGCAGCATATATTAGGCCAGTTCTCGGCTAATGTCCGTCATGTGTAACTCGTGTGGTTTGAATAATGACGCGCACCGAGCCTCTCGTCTCACCATAGACACGCCCTCACCTGCTGATTGGCTACAAGTTTGTTTTTCCACTCGGCCCGAGTTCTTTTTCTAAAACGGTTTTGAAATAACACTTACCCCACCTTTGACAGGTTCTGTATATGTGTGTGTTCGTCTGCACCCTCATCCCTGCTGCTGAACACACTGAGCCAATGACTCCTCATGACTTAAAGCAGTTCAACTAGTCACACTAGGAGTTAAATACACAACAAGCTACTAACAAAAAACAAACTATAAAGATACTCAATAGAGAAACACAAACTCACTCTCACTTTCTCACATGCACGCACACACACACACACACACACACACACACACACACACGGAACGGAAGAACCGAAGAACTGCTGAATCGCCAAGATTTGGTGCTATACAGTGCTTAAAGTGGTTCCCTAATGATTACAAGCCAAAGAACCACTTTTTGTACTATATAGCTCCGTTTATTTTCGAGTGTAGGCTAGTCCTAGACTAAAGTGCATGTTTGAGCTGTTCTAACTGAAAGCATGTCTTAAATATGTCAGTGCCATTGTTTTTTTTCTTAAACACATGCACACTAAGGCTCATAACAGCTCTACACCCTTAAAAAAAAGGTGCCAGGAACAACCAAAAATGGGGTTTCATGGTGAGGCGATAGAAGGACCATTTTGGCTCCCCAAAGAATCGTTTTGTGAAAGGAACCATTTTATGTCTAATCATTTTATAGTCTAAATAACCTTTTGTGCAATGGAAATGTTCTTTGGATATAAAGGTTCTTTATGGAACCACACATTCTACCTTTATTTTTAAGAGTGATTTTCAAGATCCTAATGGAACTAAAGCCTAATCCTGGCTTAATCTAAGCCCTGTCTGTGAAACAAGGCTCAAGTTTCCATAGTTATCACACGTTTCCATGTGTCAAATGATCCAGAAACCGCCAACTGCAACTGTACTAGTTTAAAAGAGTCTTTTCCAAAAGACGTGTGTGTGTGAGAGAGAGAGTCAGTGTGTGTGTTTGTGCGTGTGTGTGGGCTGGTTAACCCTACTTTATGGGGACAAAATGTCCCCACAAAGATGGCAATATCCAAAAATCTTTAAATGGAAATGTTTAGGTCCCCATGAGGAAAACATCTTATAAATCATACAGGAGGAGTTTTTATGAGAAAGTAAAAATGCAGAATGTGTCCTGTGATGGGTAGGTTTAGGGGCTGTGTGTGTGTGTGTGTGTGTGTGTGTGTGTGTGTGTGTGTGTGTGTGTGTGTGTGTGTGTGTGTGTGTGTGTGTGTGTGTGTGTGATGGGTAGGTTTTAGGGGTAGGGGCAGTGTAAGGGGATAGAAAACACGGTTTGTACCAGTATAAAAACCATTACGCCTATAGAAAACATGGAGAAACAACGTGTGTGTGTGTGTGTGTGTGTGTGTGGTGTGTGTGTGTGTGTGATGGGTAGGTTTAGGGGTAGGGGCAGTGTAAGGGGATAGAAAACATGGTTTGTACCAGTATAAAAACCATTACGCTTATAGAAAACATGGAGAAACAACGTGTGTGTGTGTGTGTGTGTGTGTGTGAGTGTGTGTGTGTGTGTGTGTGTGTGTGTGTGTGTGTGTGTGTGTGTGTGTGTGTGTGTGTGTGTGTGTGCGGTGCATGTGAGAAAGTGAGAGTGAGTTTGTGTTTCTCTATTGAGTATCTTTATAGTTGTTTTTTGTTAGTAGCTTGTTGTGTATTTAACTCCTAGTGTGACTAGTTGAACTGCTTTAAGTCATGAGGAGTCTGTGGCTCAGTGTGTTCAGCAGCAGGGATGAGGGTGCAGACGAACACACACACACACACACACACACACACACACACACACACACACACACACACACACACACACACACACACGTCCAGCTCAAATGAAATATTCACGGGTCAGTGGTCCCGTGAGAAACATTGCTGATCAGTCAATAGTTTTTTCAGCCAGTCATTGTGTCCCTCAGGTTACGCCGCTCGTCATTAGTCCTGACGTGCGTTTAGTGAATGTCCCGCTCTTTCAGCTGAAGGTGTGAAATCGGCCTCTGTCCACCAGTCACACATCACTTCTGCTCATTGTTAGTGCTGTTTGTTAAGATAAGTATCACTATCACTCACACTTCACTCGCTGTGTGTGTGTGTGTGTGTGTGTGTGTGTGTGTGTGTGTGTTTGTGTGTGTGTGTGTGTGTGTGTGTGTGTGTGTGTGTGTGTGTGTGACATATGAGGACACAAATGTGTATAATGCCATGGGTCTGACACAGGTATTACAGGAGAGGGTGAAATATGAGGACATTACCCATGGCCCCCACTTTACAAAAGGCTTATAAATCACACAGGAGGAGTTTTATGAGAAAGTAAAAATGCAGAATGTTTCCTGTGTGTGTGTGTGTGTGTGTGTGTGTGTGTGTGTGTGTGTGTGTGTGTGTGTGATGGGTAGGTTTAGGGGCTGTGTGTGTGTGTGTGTGTGTGTGTGTGTGTGTGTGTGTGTGTGTGTGTGTGTGTGTGTGTGTGTGTGTGTGTGTGTGTGTGATGGGTATGTTTGGGGGCTGTGTGTGTGATTGGTAGGTTTAGGGGCTGTGTGTGTGTCTGTGTGTGATGGGTAGGTTTGGGGGCTGTGTGTGTGTGATGGGTAGGTTTGGGGGCTGTGTAAGGGGATAGAAAATACGGTTTATACATTACGCCTATGGAATGTCCCCACATTTCACAAAAACAAACGTGTGTGTGTGTGTGTGCGCTGGAGCGATTCTTGCTTGCTTGCTTTGGCTAAATTATGTCACAAATACATTTTCATGTAATTTGCTGTCCTTTAGTTGTATAATATATACAGCCCCAAAAGATACTTAAGTGACACATAAAACCTTCTGAATACAAAATCTATAAAGTGTTTATTTGTATTATTTGTTAAAGAAATCTAAAAGAAAGATGAAAAGCATTTCTGTTCCAGTTAAGTAGTCAGACCGCCAGATGAGAGCTTTTATATACTCAGATCAGTGCTATTTTAGGAAAACTGATAAACAGGTTTTGTTAATATGTTGAATTAGTTTTTATTTGTATCTCATGTCTGTTTTTATTCATTTGTTAGTTTTAGTTATTAAGTTAAACTGAACGCAAATGAGATGTTGTCTTGGTGACTATAGTGGAACTAAAATAAGTTTTGTTTTATTTCAGTTTATTTTGTGTCAAGTAACGGAAATGTGTTTTTTTTAAGGTTTTTGTTTTAGTGAAGAATAGTAACCCTGCCTCAGACTGAAGTCATGGATGAGTTATGAGTATGTGATTGAAAACACTTCATTTACCAATTAAATGATTTATTTTGAACTAGGTGTAGTTTTCATCACAGAAAACATGCAGAGAAAGCATGTACTGATAAATTGATTCGAATGAAATTGAGGAAGACATGAAACAACACACACACACACACACACACACACACACACACACACACACACACACACACACACACACACACACACACACACACACACACACACACACACACACAGTGACATCAATTATAGGATGTGTGTGTGGTCACCAGCCCTCCTTCCAATTCAAGACATTTAATTGGACGAAGGCAATGAAGTGTGTCCTCTCTCTCTCTCTCTCTCTCTCTCTCTCTCTCTCTCTCTCTCTCTCTCTCTCTCTCTCTCTCTCTCTCTCTCTCTCTCTCTCTCTCTCTCTCTCTCTCCTCTCTCTCTCTCTCTCTCTCTCTCTCTCTCTCTCTCTCTGCTGGTCAGTAATGAGGTGAGGTGTAGGAGGTTTTGTCAGTTTGCATCATATTGTTTCACTTCTTAACTTTGTCTCATTAGAGCTCATGAGTCCTGAATATCGTGTGTGTGTGGTGGGACATGAAGGCAGATGCAGTGGAGACACCTTTATTATGTAACATCAATCTAAAGTTTCGGCATTGAAAGATATTTGCTTGAGAACTTCATGATTTTCCCCAATGAATTACATGAGGGGCTCTGATGTTTCTGGTTATAAACGATGAGGTTCCCTCGTCTAAAGTAGCAAGTGCCTTTAAATAATAAGTAAAGTTTAAAATGAGTGTGTGTGTGTGTGTGTGTGTGTGTGTGTGTGTGTGTGTGTGTATATATATATATATATATGTATAGCCTATAAATTCATTATAAATCTAACCTTTGGGGATTTGAGTTTATCTCATGTTTAAAGGTGCAGTGTGTAATATTTATGAGGATCTATTGATAGAAATGCAATATAATATACATAACTATGTATTGAGTGGTGTATAAAGATCTTTTATGTTTTTATTACCTTAGAATGAGCCGTTTCCATCTAGACACACCGTGGGTCCCCTTACAGTGAAGTCGCCATTTTGTGTCGTCATGTTTCTACAGTGGCCCTAAACGGACAAACTTCTCTGCAGAACGCTAATCACCTCACTGCTGCCTCAGACGACATTTTGTCCTGTGTCGGCCCCGTAGCTTCTCTATGTGCTCCGAAAGGGAGGGGTGAGCGGTGGGTGATTGCATTTCACAACCTCACCACTAGATGCCGCTAAAGTTCACACACGCTGTAATTTCTTTACAATATATATATATATATATATATATATATATATATATATATATATATATATATATTTTTTTTTTTTTTAAGAACATTCCCAATACATATTGTAACCCTTTATAATAAGGCATCGTTAGTTAATGCTAAACTAAAAACCAATGTAATTAATTTGTTATAGTATTATTCTCTGTTAATGCTTTTACTAAACTTTTAACTAAAATGATTTTTAGTAAGATCTAAAATTAACTATAAAAGCGGAAGAACGAGACGCTTTAAACGAGAGGTTTTCTTGTTTTTTTGGATCAGGCAGATCATCCAGACAGATTTTCTCAAGCTCTCAGGAATGATCTCTCTTCTATCAGAGATAATTACTCTTAATAACCGTCCCATTAACGAGATGAGGATCATGCATCATTAACGTTTTATATCCTACATATCTTCATCTCTCTCTCTCTCTGAACGCCTGAGGGAAACACCATCCTCCATCTGAACCAGAGGAAACGCTTTTCTGAGGAAAGATTTACTGTAGATATGCTATATAGCACATCTCAACTGACTCATTTTTGTTTATTTCCTTGCAAAATGTAATATATTATCGGCCACCTCTTTATATAAAGGTGGATATACATGCAAATATATATATTAGGGATGCAACAATACAGTTAGTCCACGGTTTAATACCTCGGTGTTTAACCACAGTTTTTCGGATCGGTTCGTTTTTTTGTGCTATTCTATTCTTAGGCGACAGGAACAGAAAAAGGTTAAAGAGAAAATGTTTTTATTGCAATACTCTGTCTTTATTTTACTTAAAAGACTTGAAAACCCTTACTTAAACTTAAAACTTGACTTAAAAACCCTTGTACACATTCCTAGTGTATTGTATAATATAAAATAATATATATATATATATATATATATATAAAGATATACAGTGGCAGCTCAGAGGTGTAGAGTAGCATTTAAGTATGAAATTGAATGAATTAATGTAGGCTGAAATTAAAACTAAATAGTCTTCAATATACAACATTGATTAAAAGCTACTGTATTAAAGGTCTATTTTTGATTAACATTATTTTAGAGGTGAACTGTCTCTTTAATGACTAGGCTGCGCTGCTGTCAGACGGTTGAAGACCTGCTCTCATCTCAGACACGCAATTTTACTTTCACTTTAGACATAACCCACTGTGTTTATATGTTAACCTTGTGTGTATTTCACAGTATTAGCGCAGTAAGACTGTCCAGTAATCATGTGTGTTTGACAGACGTTTAGTGCGCACGCTCAGTGCAAAACAGTGCATAAGCACGCAAATGAAATGTTTAACCGGCAATGCTTTAAAACGTGGCAAACACCCCCTAACTTTAGTGCGTATGATTGGATATTTGCTCATATCAGCGCGTAGACTCACCGGCACACTCAAACAGAGCCGAAATAAACGGAGAGAAATATTTCAAACGGAGAGAATGGAAATAATTACCGAACGGTTCAATATTATATTGAGTATTGTGACATCCCTAATATATATATATATATATATATATATATATATATATATATATATATATATATATATATATATATATATATATATATATATGCATACAGCACATGGTATATACTATACACTCATGTTTACCTTGAAAAAATGTCAAAATCGTGTCACTAATCTGAGGATCCAAATGCAGCTTTATTAGGGCAATCCAGAATCATAAGGTCAAAACAAACAGACAACAGGGCATAAAAACAGGGGAACCCGGCAGAAAGTCAACACCAAAACACGTGTAACTATGGGGAGCGCGCTCAGAAATGCAGTGTGACACTTACAAGACTTTGCAAAGAATGATTGAAAACACAGGGCTTAAATAGGCAGGCGTTATAGCATAATGAGAGACAGGTGTAAGTAATCAAAACATAATGAGTCCAAGTAATGAGCTATGGGCAATGCAGTTCATGACAGGAGCGCCCTCTGGTAGTTTCCATATGTTCTGGCCTGGTTTATTTGCCAATAATGTTCATTTTTAATTGCGTTGACGTCTGTATTTGGCATGTGTGTTCAGTCCGGCCGGTCTCTCTCAGGTCTCAGTCTGAGATTGTGCTGTCATGTTTATTAGCGCTGTGTGTGTGTGTTGTGTGGTCCGGTGAGAGTCACAAGAGGCCTCGCCGGGTGTCATAAGAGCTTAAAATGATCTTCTGTCTTTTTGCTTTATTAAGACACTTTCAGCTTTAGTCTCAGAGGACAAATGCGGTGCGGATGCCTGTTGTAGACGATTACTGCGGTGCTCCTGAGTCCCAAAACACACACACTGACACACACACGTTTGTTTTTGTGACATATGGGGACATTCCATAGGCGTATGGGTTTTTATACTGTATAAACCATATTTTCTATCCCCTTACACTGCCCCTGCCCCTAAACCTACACACACACACACACACACACACACAAACACACGCACACACACACAGCCCCTAAACATACCCATCACAGGAAACATTCTGCATTTTTTCTTTCTCATAAAAACTCCTCCTGTGTGATTTATAAGCCTTTTGTAAAGTGGGGCCATGGGTAATGTCCTCATATTTCACCCTCTCCTGTAATACCTGTGTCAGACCCATGACATTATACACATTTGTGTCCTCATATGTCACAAAAACAAGCGCACACACACACACATACATATTAAGATTTCATCTCAGTGTGAGAATATAAAGCTTTCTCTCTTTTTCGTGTGACTCAAAGATGTTTAATGTAGAATACTGAGAATTGCCAATTGGGTTGTTTTTAACCCAGCCATTTTTAGAGTGTAGAGTATTGAAACGTTCTTCTTACTGTGGAAAAAAACAAAGGGTTCTTTTATGAACTGTTGACTGTGAAAGATTCTTTCCGGAACCCAGAACGCTTCCTCCGTGACATCACTGTGAGCACACCCCCTTTTGGAAGCGTTATTTTTCCGAGTGTAGGCCAGTATTTGAGGTCATGTACAGCAGAGAGACTGCGAGATGTTGGGGTCGTAGGAAAACCGTCGAGACTGAGGACAGACACGCTGTTTGTTTTGCCAAATTTATTCCCTCACAAATGAGGTGTAAAAACGACACCGCTCCGCACCGCACCGAATGAAGACTAATAACTGGCACCCGATGGACAGTCCTGCTGTAAATTGGCCTGCCGCCCCTCTGCCGCTCTTTCTTCCTGTTGTTGTGCCGTAATTGAAGGGAATGAGGGGGAATCCTTCCACATCAGGAGGGCACGTGTGCTGGTTGTTGGTGCTGGGTTATTTTAGTGGACTCTCAGGTGCTAATGATCAGGTCTGTGGTTCCTGCTTCCTGACCGCGGCCAGTTTGTTATTTAGCCTAGTTTTACCTGAGCATTTTCCACTTTCTCTGACCTGATGTAGTTGCTGTACCTTCTAGACATACTTCTATACACTGTAAAAAAAAAAAAAAAATTGTTGTTGTTTTTGTTGATTTAACTTAAAAAAAGTAAGTAACCTGGTTGCCTTAAAATGTTGAGTTTATTGAAATTAAAAATTTGAGTTAATACAATGAAGGAAATTTGTTTAATAAATAGACACTCAAAATATTATTGTATCTGAACCACATAAAAAATGTGATAAATCATGAAAATAGCACAATTTGGCTGCGTCATCACAAATAAAACACACAATTACCCAATATGCTTACAAAATCTTTTAATAATATTTGAATAAAGGTTGTCAGATCTCAACAATTTCAATTACAATGAACTAACATTTTTAAAGCAACCAGGTAACTTGTTTTCTAAATATTTTTTTTTACAGTTTATGCAACTTATGCGATTCTTTTTTAGAGAAATCGGTAACACTTTAGTATGGGAAACACATTCACTATTAACTACGACTTTTGCCTCAATAAACTCCTAATTTACTGCTTATTAATAGTTAGTACGGTCATTTTTGTAGTGTTTAAGTTTAGGTATTGCACTGTAAAAAATGATTTAGAAAACAAGTTACCTGGTTGCCTTAAAATTGAGTTCATTGTAATTAAAATTTTTGAGATTTGACAACCTTTATTCAAATATTATTAAAAGATTTTGTAAGCATATTGGGTAATTGTGTGTGTTTTATTTGTGATGACGCAGCCAAATTGTGCTATTTTCATGATTTATCACATTTTTTATGTGGTTCAGATACAATAATATTTTGAGTTTCTATTTATTAAACAAATTTCCTTCATTTTATCAACTCAAATTTTTAATTTCAATAAACTCAAAATTTTAAGGCAACCAGGCTACTAACTTTTTTGAGTTAAACCAACAAAAACCTACACAACTTTTTTTACAGTGTAGGTAGGATTAAGGTCATGCAGAATAAGGCATTAATATGAGCTTTATTAGTGCTAATAAACAGCCATTATCCTAGTAATATGCATACTAATAAGCAACTAGGTAATAGTTAATAACTGAACCTTAAAATAAAGTGTTACCGAGATATTAATATTTGTATTCAGTGAAGATGCATTAAACTGGTCTAAAGTGACATTAAAGACATTTATAATGTTGCAAATAATATTAGTTTAAGTCATAAATTAATCAGAGAACTTTTTTTCTAAATATTTTTTTACAGGGTAAAAACTCAAAATATTATTGTATCTGAACCACATAATTGTTTTTGATAAATCATGAAAATAGAACAATTTGGCTGTGTCATCACAAATAAAACACACACAATTACCCAATACACTTGTAATAATACAAAATCTCTTAGTAATATTTTAATAAAGGTTGTCGATTCTCAAAAAAAAAAAAAAAGTTCATTGTATTCTTTTTTTTAATTTTTTTATTAATTTTTAATTTCAATTAACTCAAAATTGTAAGGCAACCAGGTAACTTATTTTTTTAATCAATTTTTACAGTGTAGTATAATATTTTATAAATATGATGTGCTATAATAAAGGGTTAGTTCACCCAAACATGAACTGTATGTCATTAACTCCCCACCCTAATGTCGTTCCACACCCGTAAGACCTCCGTTCATCTTCACACACAGTTTAAGATATTTTATATTTAGTCCGAGAGTGTTTGAAAGTGTATGCACACTATACTGTCCATGTCCAGAAAGGGAATGAAAACATCATCACAGTAGTCCATATGAGACATCAGTGGGTTAATTAGAGTCTCTTGAAGCATCGGAAATACATTTAGGTCCAAAAATAAGAAAAACTACGACTTTCTTCAGCATTGTCTTCTCTTCCGCGTTTGTGTTCAATCCTCAAATAAAGATTCAAACGGTTATGAATCAGTGAATCGATTCATGATTCGGATCGATTGTCAAACTGCTGAAATCACGTGACGTTGGGGATCTGAATCATGAATCGATTCACTGATTCAGAACCGTTTGAATCTTTATTTGAGGATTGAAAACAAAACCAGAAGAGAAGACAATGCTGAATAAAGTTAAAGTTTTTTCTCTCAGACTAAATATAAAATATCTTAAACTGTGTGTGAAGATGAACGGAGGTCTTACGGGTGTGGAACGACAATAGGGTGAGGAGTAAATGACATACATTTTACTTTTTTGGGTGAACTAACCCTTTAACCGTATAGAAGAATGCACCTATTTCATGAATAGATTGTTAAAAAAAACCTCAGTCTGTCTGATTTGAGAGGGGGACCGGGCTCTCCTCTGTCTCTCTGAAGGCATGTGAGCAGTAATTAGTGCGCGCTGTGTGTGTGTGTGTGTGTGTGTGTGTGTGTGTGTGTGTAATTGTGTGGGATGTGAGGGTATCGGCACTGGACTCTGAGGGGTTGAAGGTCTCTCCAGGACGCCAGCCTCTTTTTTTCTGGTCTGGTTCATCTGCCTCCAGAAAATGTGTTTGTCACACACTTCAGAGCAGCAGTGGAGATCAGACAGCAGCAAGCGTAGCTTTGTGTTTTGCTAATAAGCTCCTTCTTCTCCCCGTGTGACTAGGAGCGCTGCCCTTTTTTAAAGTGTGTGTGTGTGTGTGTGATGGGTAGGTTTAGGGGCTGTGTGTGTGTGTGTGTGATGGGTAGGGGCAGTGCAAGGGGATAGAAAATACGGTTTGTACAGTATAAAAACCATTACGCCTATGGAGAGTCCCCATATGTCACAAAAACAAACGTGCATGCGTGTGTGTGTGTGTGTGTGTGTGTGTGTGTGTGTGTGTGTGTATTTGTGTGTGTGTAAGATTCACTGCTGCGCTGCTTTGAAACTCAACGCTGCTTTGTACCGTGTTTTGCGTTGCGTCATGAAAGCGTGTTTCCAGAGGTGTTACTGTAAGTGCACTAGATTGTGTTTATGGGTTGATAAATTGAGTTTGTGTGCTTTTAGGACTGAAATACTTGCTTACTGCGGAGTATTTTATAATATTTATAATCTTTACTTTACAATAGTTTTATTATTGATATATTTTTTGTATATAGGTAGTCTCTTCTGCTCACCAAGGCTGCATTTATTTGATCAATAGTAGTAGTAATATTGTGAAATATCATTGCAATTCAGAATTTTTTTTAATTGTAATTATGTTAATATGTAATTTATTCCTGTGATCAAAGCTGAATTTTCATCATCATTACTCCAGTCTGCAGTGTCACATGATCCTGCCACATGACCATTTTTTGTTGTTATTATTAATGTTAATACAGTTATGCTGCCATCTGACCAATCAGGGAGGAGGGGTTTGAGAGACTGAATCCTTTATCGAACCGTTTCAGACACTGAGAGAAAAGAGGTGATGCAGCATATTCTCTTAATATGTATATTATTAAGAAAATTAAAGTGTTTTTTTGACCTTGGATGCACATAAACCTATTGTAGAACCTTTAAAACAGAGGATTATAATGAAATGTAAATAGACAAATTATGAGTCGATAAACCTGTGATATCACTTCCGATTCATTTCACTGGAAATGTCAGACATTTTGCATTATGGTGTACAGTTGCAGTGGGCTTCGGTTCTACACCGCACGTTATCAAATGTCATGTTTGTTTCATAAAGTGTGTGTATAAATACAGTAGCGTGTTATTCATCTCTGCTGTGGGTTTGTTCTCCGCTGGTCTGCTTCCCGATGTCTGTGCTTCTGAACTGATCTTGGGCCAGAATAATGCAGCAGCAGAAACACAAACTCTTAGCAAAAAGAGACAGAAAAAGATTTATTTCATTGGTTCTGTGGGAATATTTAATGTGAGAGTGAAACTGGGTCACGATGGGCAGCGGAGGAGACAGATGAAGAGAGGATATCCAACCTTTTCGTTATTTCATGTTTTAACAGCTTGATTATTCTGCATATTTGTTGTCGCTTTCATTTTTAAAAAAAAATCTTTTGCACTATTTTCATTAAACGCAGTGTATACATTTTTTATAACAGTGACATTAAGTGCCACTTTTTTTGCCACCTCATTAACTCTTTCCCCGCCAAACACAGAAATGTCCATTTGTGAGAGAACACTTCCCGGCCAAACACAGACTTTTTCGTGTTTTCCCTGTCAGCCGCTAGGGGGGCGCTATTACGCATCTCCTGAATGAGCACTGAATCTACTGATCAAAACACACGCGAGGAAGACGCAGAAAAATAAGCGATCGCATGTAAGCAGATACAGATGAAAAATAACTTCATTAATCATCATATACAGTCCCTGACAAAAGTCTTGTTGCTTATCTATTTTCTAGAAATACCTGATATTAACCTGACTTTTAATTAATTAATTGGTGTTAGAAATAGCTCGTATGAAAAGCTAAAACCCTCCCAAATGATGTTTAATGCACTGAAATAAATAATGTTCACAGAAAAAATATTTATCATTTAATCAAGACAATATATATAATTTAATTTGAAATATATATAATTTAATTTGAAAGGTCAAATTTTGGCAAGACAAAAGTTTTGTTGCCTATACAGAAATTGAACAAATTTACTGCAAATACAAAAATATGTCAGCAAATTAAGTTGTGGTGCTGTGAGATCCAAATTTAATATCTTGTATGACTTCCATGAGCTTGAAGGACTGCATCCATGCGGTTTGGCAAGGATTCATACAATTTATTGATGAAGTCATCAGGAATAGCTAAGAAAGCAGTCTTGCATGCCCCCCAGAGTTCATCAATATTCTTTGGTTTCGTCTTCCATGCGTCCTCTTTCATCCTACCCCACATATGCTCAATGATGTTCATGTCTGGTGGCTGGGCTGGCCAATCCTGGAGCATCTTGATCTTCTTTGCCTTGAGGAACTTTGATGTGGAGATGGAAGTATGCGATGGAGCACCGTCCTGCTGCAGAATTTGGCCTCTTTTATGGTTGGGAATATAAGAGGTAGCTAAGATTTCTTGGTATTTTAGACTATTGATGTTGCCTTCCACCCTGCAGATCTCTCGCACACCCCAATACTGGATGTAACCCCAGACCATGATTTTTCCGCCACCAAACTTCACTGTTTTCTGGGTGAATCTCGGATCCATTCGGTCACCAGTAGACCTCCTGCAATATTTGCGCCGACTGTGGTGTAATTCAACAGAAGATTCATCTGAAAAATCCACCTTCTGCCACTTTTCCTGCGTCCATCCTTTTAGCAGGCTGTGGGCCTTGGCAAATGCCACACGGTTTTTCAATTGTCTTTTGTTTAGTGCTGGCTTCTGGGCACTGATTCGACCATGGAGGCCATTTCGAGACAGAATCCGACAAACTGTTCTGGTTGACACGGGGACTTCAGGTGACCAGGTCTCGTGGAGCTCTGCTGCAGTGGAAAATGGGCTGGCCTTGGATTTTCGAGCCAACAAACGGTCCTCTCGAGCAGTTGTCTTGTGGGGTCTGCCTGACCTGGGCTTGTCAAAAACGTCTCCAGTCTCTTCAAATCTTTTTTTTATCCTCTGTACTTGACGCTGAGACACATTGAAGGTGTCTGCCACATCAGCAGTGGATCTGGTCTTCAGCCTCTTGATAATCAAAACTTTAGTCTCAGGGTGAATCTTAGGCATGTTTGCAGAGGTCTAGTTGCACTTGATGTGAAGGTCTAGTGTACTGGGGTTCTTTTTATACACACTTGAGACCTAATTAATCCATTATTAGTCACAAGTGAAGCTCATATGACAAGGTGACAACACTTATGTCTTGGCAAAAATTGACTCAATGGGCTTTACCAAGCTGTGAATATTAGAATACTTTTTGAAAGTTTAGTTCTTCACTGACACATTATCACAAAAGCTGGTGGGATTAAAGTGAGCCATTTCTTGTAAAAAAATCTTGATTAGAAATATATTTCAGCGGCACTTTAGGTCAATTTGTACACAAGCGACAAGACTTTTGTCAGGGACTGTAAATCTAATCTATCTAATGTTAGTGAATGAGATGAGGAGCAGGATGAGCTCCAGGACTGAAGCATTAGAGGTGTAGATGGACTCGATCTCCTCATCTGTGTCTGATCATCTCTGATCATTAATCATCATATAAATCTAATCTATCTAATGTTAGTGAATGAGATGAGGAGCTGGACGAGCTACAGGACTGAAGCATTAGAGGTGTAGATGGACTCGATCTCCTCATCTGTGTCTGATCATCTCTGATCATTAATCATCATATAAATCTAATCTATCTAATGTTAGTGAATGAGATGAGGAGCTGGACGAGCTACAGGACTGAAGCATTAGAGGTGTAGATGGACTCGATCTCCTCATCTGTGTCTGATCATCTCTGATCATTAATCATCATATAAATCTAATCTATCTAATGTTAGTGAATGAGATGAGGAGCTGGACGAGCTACAGGACTGAAGCATTAGAGGTGTAGATGGACTCGATCTCCTCATCTGTGTCTGATCATCTCTGATCATTAATCATCATATAAATCTAATCTATCTAATGTTAGTGAATGAGATGAGGAGCTGGACGAGCTACAGGACTGAAGCATTAGAGGTGTAGATGGACTCGATCTCCTCATCTGTGTCTGATCATCTCTGATCATTAATCATCATATAAATCTAATCTATCTAATGTTAGTGAATGAGATGAGGAGCAGGACGAGCTACAGGACTGAAGCATTAGAGGTGTAGATGGACTCGATCTCCTCATCTGTGTTTGATCATCTCTGATCATTAATCATCATATAAATCTAATCTATCTAATGTTAGTGAATGAGATGAGGAGCAGGACGAGCTACAGGACTGAAGCATTAGAGGTGTAGATGGACTCGATCTCCTCATCTGTGTCTGATCATCTCTGATCATTAATCATCATATAAATCTAATCTATCTAATGTTAGTGAATGAGATGAGGAGCAGGACGAGCTACAGGACTGAAGCATTAGAGGTGTAGATGGACTCGATCTCCTCATCTGTGTCTGATCATCTCTGATCATTAATCATCATATAAATCTAATCTATCTAATGTTAGTGAATGAGATGAGGAGCTGGACGAGCTACAGGACTGAAGCATTAGAGGTGTAGATGGACTCGATCTCCTCATCTGTGTCTGATCATCTCTGATCATTAATCATCATATAAATCTAATCTATCTAATGTAAGTGAATGAGATGAGGAGAGGATGAGCTCCAGGACTGAAGCATTAGAGGTGTAGATGGACTCGATCTCCTCATCTGTGTCTGATCATCTCTGATCATTAATCATCATATAAATCTAATCTATCTAATGTAAGTGAATGAGATGAGGAGAGGATGAGCTCCAGGACTGAAGCATTAGAGGTGTAGATGGACTCGATCTGCTCATCTGTGTTTGATCATCTCTGATCATTAATCATCATATAAATCTAATCTATCTAATGTTAGTGAATGAGATGAGGAGCTGGACGAGCTACAGGACTGAAGCATTAGAGGTGTAGATGGACTCGATCTCCTCATCTGTGTTTGATCATCTCTGATCATTAATCATCATATAAATCTAATCTATCTAATGTTAGTGAATGAGATGAGGAGCTGGACGAGCTACAGGACTGAAGCATTAGAGGTGTAGATGGACTCGATCTGCTCATCTGTGTCTGATCATCTCTGATCATTAATCATCATATAAATCTAATCTATCTAATGTAAGTGAATGAGATGAGGAGAGGATGAGCTCCAGGACTGAAGCATTAGAGGTGTAGATGGACTCGATCTGCTCATCTGTGTTTGATCATCTCTGATCATTAATCATCATATAAATCTAATCTATCTAATGTTAGTGAATGAGATGAGGAGCAGGACGAGCTACAGGACTGAAGCATTAGAGGTGTAGATGGACTCGATCTCTTCATCTGTGTCTGATCATCTCTGAATCTGATCTGGAGTCAGTCTTTCACTAAAACAAGATTTTCTCAGCTTTTTGTTCAAAATGTTGCTTTTTTATGAATCTTACCCATATTCAAGAGTTGATTGAAAAGAATGCATGAAGCTGGAATATTAAATATAGCATTTTTGTTTAAAGAAGAAGGTCAGCTCTTTCTTTTGATTTACTGCATGCTCAGATATTCATTAAACAAAATATTCTATGGGCTATTACATTTTTGTAAAAATCGTCAAAAACCCTCACGGTGGCTGGAAACTTTTTTGTTTTAAACGCTGGCGGTGAAAGAGTTAAATGTTTGGGTATTTGTGTCGGTTTGGGTGGGATTTAGCTGTAGTTTCTGACTCTGGTGGTAGTTACACAGAACAAACAGAGAAAAAAGAGAAGATGAAGCGGACAGAAAGCGTCTGCGAGCGCTGATCTCAGGTTACAGTCGTCCTGTATCAGCCATACACACTCAGCTTTAATTGGGACCTGCGGTTTGTTCAGGAACACTGTGTGTGTGTGTGTGTGTGTGTGTGTGTGTGTGTGTGTGTGTGTGTGTGTGTGTGTGTGTGTGTGTGTGTGTGTGTGTGTGTGTGTGTGTGTGTGTGTGTAGATTTAATTCCCGCTCATTTGCAGCCCGCTCTGACAGTTCTCGGTTCATTAAGACTCCAGGAAAAGATCTTCAGGAACAACAGCTGAGATAAACACGAAATAACCACGACCAGAACAGGCAATGGGGAAAATACAGTGAATTTATCCTCTTTATCTTCCTTATGCTTTATCTGTTCAATACAGACGCCTTTTTAATTATGTATTTATTTATAAATGTTTACCCATACATCTTATTTACATCATTTTTTTGCCATGGACCACAGTAATTTATATTGGATATATATATATAATGTATTTACATGAGTGTCGGAAGCAAAATAAATGTGGGTGTGTCCTCTCTCAGAAACTTTTTTACTGGAATAGGTTAGGTACCATTTACATGAAGTACACATATACTTTAGTTGTTTACTAAATGTCTGGTTGGGCCAGACAACATTACGGAAATCACCGAACCATTTAGAGCGGCAATAGTGTAGGGAGAAGACGTATTCCATCAAGTTTTGACGCAAATCAAAACCGTGGCTCGAATCCCCCTTTTGCCGAGCTCGCTCTACTCCCTTTTCCCATCACATACAGTGAGAAAAATAAGTATTTGAACACCCTGCTATTTTGCTCCCATTTGGAAATCATGGAGGGCCTGAAATTGTCATCGTAGGTGCATGTCCACTGTGAGAGACATAACCTAAAAAAAGAAATCCAGAAATCACACTATATGATTTATTAACTATTTATTTCTACAGTACATATATATAAACTGAACAAAATTAAGAACGCAACACTTTTGTTTTTAGTTTTTTGCACCATTTCCCATGAGCTGAACTCAAAGATCTAAGACTTTTTCTGTACACAAAAGGCCTATTTCTCTCAAATATTGTTCACAAATCTGTCTAAATCTGTGTTAGTGAGCACTTCTCCTTTGCCGAGGTAATCCATCCACCTCACAGGTGTGACAAATCAAGATGCTGATTAGACATATCATAACATAAATCAGGAACAGAATAACACTAAGATAAAAAAAAATAACATTTGGAACCGCAGACACCTGCATAATGTCAAACAACGGCCGACAGAAAACCAGAGAATACAAGGGCTATTTAAACAAATGAGCGGTAAACAATCTTGACAAGGGAAACTGACACACCCGGAGCAGACTAATGAAAATGGGGGAAAATGTTCCCATGTTGATATTTATATGGCCATTTAGATATATTGAATGTAAATCATTACAGTACAGCAGGCTACTTGCATTAAAACGCATATAAAAATCAGTCATCACTCTATATCTGCCAATACGGTCTCGGTAAGATGATATTTAAATGCATAGTTTTATGATCAAAGCTCTGTAGTTTAAAAACATATAACGCAATGCAATGCAATGATGATTGAGAGATGAACTAATAAAGTTTCCTCAAAAGCCTGATGATCATAAAATGGATATAATCAAGTAAACCTAAGTGGCTTCAGTCATGTGAGTGTTCATCTTGAAACCTCTTGGTTATTCTTAGGGTAACTTTATAGAAATCAGTGCAGATTTGACCAGATTTGGTGGATAAAAGGCATTTTACTTGTTAAAAACATATCATTCAGATGACAGAAGGCATGTAGTAGATTGTGTACGACCCGTTTTTCAGCAAAACTGATCATTTTGAGGCCTTTGATATTGTGCGTATTGAATATGATGTAGCAGGCTTTGCAGGGAAGCTTGTAGCTTGACAAACAACTTGGCTGAGCAGAAAGTGTTTATGTGAAGACGTGTTAAAGCATCTGTCTGAGCGTCGACGGCTGTTAACATCAGTAACCTGTCAGGAAAATCAAAGCTCTCAGTCAAAACATTGTGAGAAGACTGATTTCCTTTTTTCTGCACTGTCGAAAAATCCCAGTGGCCTCTAGTCCTCCGAACTACAACACACAAAGTCTGTTCATTAGTAATGATCAAGCGTGTCTGTAATCATCCGTGAGATGTGATCGTTGTTTTCGTGGCCTATTTAAAGTGCAGGGCGGCCGTATTCCCTGATCGGCCCATCTGAGGCGCGTTTGGAAAGATAAAAACACCCCAGACATGCTCTGCATTGTTCAGTGTGAACATTTGTCCCTGTATGTGAAGGCCACAGGGGTTTAATGTATGCTTTCATTTGCATTTCCAGGGTAATCAGGAGGCCAGCAATCCGGCAGACGCGATGGCCCAGACGTACACCCCGCAGTACGCGCATCCCCCGCAGAACGGCATCCCCGCCGAGTTCAGCGCGACACACGCTCTTCCCACGCAAGACTACACAGGACAGAGCCGCGTCCCGGATCACGGCTTGGCGCTCTACACGCCGGCGCAGACCCACAGCGATCTGGCCAACGCCGACAGCAGTACGCCAGCCATCAGCACGGGAACCAACACAGCACCGGTGCGTCAAACGTGCAAACTCTGTAGTTTATGTGAAAGCTTGTTTCAGTCAGATTGTAAACTCAGAATTCTAAAATAAGACAGAATTGTGGATTGTAAACTCAGAATTCTAAAAAAGACATCATTTGTATTTTTGCAAGATGTAAAATCAGAATTCTAAAAGACAGAATTTGCCAGAAGTAAACTCAGAATTCTAAAGACAGAATTTGCCAGAAGTAAACTCAGAATTCTAAAGACAGAATTTGCCAGAAGTAAACTCAGAATTCTAAAAGACAGAATTTGCCAGATGAAAACTCAGAATTCTAAAAGACAGAATTTGCCAGATGTAAACTCAGAATTCTAAAAGACAGAATTTGCCAGAAGTAAACTCAGAATTCTAAAAGACAGAATTTGCCAGATGAAAACTCAGAATTCTAAAAGACAGAATTTGCCAGATGTAAACTCAGAATTCTAAAAGACAGAATTTGCCAGAAGTAAACTCAGAATTCTAAAAGACAGAATTTGCCAGAAGTAAACTCAGAATTCTAAAGACGGAATTTGCCAGAAGTAAACTCAGAATTCTAAAAGACAGAATTTGCCAGAAGTAAACTCAGAATTCTAAAAGACAGAATTTGCCAGATGTAAACTCAGAATTCTAAAAGACAGAATTTGCCAGATGTAAACTCAGAATTCTAAAAGACAGAATTTGCCAGATGTAAACTCAGAATTCTAAAGACAGAATTTGCCAGAAGTAAACTCGAATTCTAAAAGACAGAATTTGCCAGAAGTAAACTCAGAATTCTAAAGACAGAATTTGCCAGAAGTAAACTCAGAATTCTAAAAGACAGAATTTGCCAGATGTAAACTCAGAATTCTAAAGACAGAATTTGCCAGAAGTAAACTCAGAATTCTAAAAGACAGAATTTGCCAGATGTAAACTCAGAATTCTAAAAGACAGAATTTGCCAGAAGTAAACTCGAATTCTAAAAGACAGAATTTGCCAGAAGTAAACTCAGAATTCTAAAGACAGAATTTGCCAGAAGTAAACTCAGAATTCTAAAGACAGAATTTGCCAGATGTAAACTCAGAATTCTAAAAGACAGAATTTGCCAGATGTAAACTCAGAATTCTAAAAGACAGAATTTGCCAGATGTAAACTCAGAATTCTAAAAGACAGAATTTGCCAGATGTAAACTCAGAATTCTAAAAGACAGAATTTGCCAGAAGTAAACTCAGAATTCTAAAGACGGAATTTGCCAGATGTAAACTCAGAATTCTAAAAGACAGAATTTGCCAGAAGTAAACTCAGAATTCTAAAAGACAGAATTTGCCAGAAGTAAACTCAGAATTCTAAAAGACAGGATTTGCCAGAAGTAAACTCAGAATTCTAAAAGACAGAATTTGCCAGAAGTAAACTCAGAATTCTAAAAGACAGAATTTGCCAGATGTAAACTCAGAATTCTAAAAGACAGAATTTGCCAGAAGTAAACTCAGAATTCTAAAAGACAGAATTTGTCAGAAGTAAACTCAGAATTCTAAAAGACAGAATTTGCCAGAAGTAAACTCAGAATTCTAAAAGACAGAATTTGCCAGATGTAAACTCAGAATTCTAAAAGACAGAATTTGCCAGAAGTAAACTCGAATTCTAAAAGACAGAATTTGCCAGAAGTAAACTCAGAATTATAAAAGACAGAATTTGCCAGAAGTAAACTCGAATTCTAAAAGACAGAATTTGCCAGATGTAAACTCAGAATTCTAAAGACAGAATTTGCCAGAAGTAAACTCAGAATTCTAAAAGACAGAATTTGCCAGATGTAAACTCAGAATTCTAAAAGACAGAATTTGCTAGATGAAAACTCAGAATTCTAAAATAAGACAGAATTTGCTAGATGAAAACTCAGAATTCTAAAAGACAGAATTTGCCAGAAGTAAACTCGAATTCTAAAAGACAGAATTTGCCAGATGTAAACTCAGAATTCTAAAAGACAGAATTTGCTAGATGAAAACTCAGAATTCTAAAATAAGACAGAATTTGCTAGATGAAAACTCAGAATTCTAAAAGACAGAATTTGCCAGAAGTAAACTCGAATTCTAAAAGACAGAATTTGCCAGAAGTAAACTCGAATTCTAAAAGACAGAATTTGCCAGATGTAAACTCAGAATTCTAAAGACAGAATTTGCCAGAAGTAAACTCAGAATTCCAAAAGACAGAATTTGCCAGATGAAAACTCAGAATTCTAAAATAAGACAGAATTTGCTAGATGAAAACTCAGAATTCTAAAATAAGACAGAATTTGCTAGATGAAAACTCAGAATTCTAAAATAAGACAGAATTTGCCAGATGAAAACTCAGAATTCTAAAATAAGACAGAATTTTTCCAGACGTAATCTCAGAATTCTAAAAGACAGAATTTTCCAGATTCTAAACGTATGGTTTTTGATTTCATTACAGGGAACTAGCAGCGGATCTCACTCAGTTCAAGGTCTCTTGACTTCATTAGATGAACTTGTGCGTCCCGAAGTGGACAGGGTTCGCCTCTCATAAGTCACAGCTAAAATATCCACTGATTATTAAGCCGTGAAGGAACCTGTGCATGAAGCCACAGTGTGAGACGGCGTGTTTTGGGAGTACATGCTCCTCTGTCCAAAATAATGAGCAGAGAGAGACCGCTTGACACGACTGTAACGATGTGTCACACTCTGCGCGGTTATAATGACATAATCACTGTCATGTTCGGCTCGCGCAGTGTTACTATCGCTCGCTCGCAGACAGAGTGACACCAAATAAGTGCCGTGTCTGTTTGCATCATTCCTGCTTCACGCGAGCGGGACATTAATTGATGCTACTGTGTCTAAATACCAACACAATTCATCCAGTGCACTGGGTCTCGCTTGTGCGGCTCTTGTGTTGTGCTGATGGCATTGGCATTGGTTTTTAAGCTGTGAATAAGAAGAAAAGCTGAAATATGTTGAAGATGAAGCGTGTTTTGTAGTTTTGTCAGTGCGGTAATGGATTTCTTCTTTCTCTTCTCCTCCTGGCCTGTTTTCTTTATGTCTTCAGAGGAGCGTGAACATGGTGTAGCATGAATAATTTAGCGTAGCAGAAAGGTGGACACGCTCGCTAGTTAATCTGGCTCGGCCGGGTGGATTTCTCTCGGCTCCACAGAGCGCTCTCTCACAGATAACGGCTTAGACCTTATAATGCATGATTATTGTTCTGATTAAGAGGGTGTCTTATTAAAAGCACGTCACTTCATTAAGCATAACGATAAACGAGTCTAAAGAAAAAAAAAGAATACATTCATTTATTCATTTGGTTATCCTATCTTTTATCCTAAACAAGAAATGATGAAAATGTGAAAGAAATGACAAAAGGTAGGATAAGCAAATGAAAGAATGAATGAACAAAATGAAAAAAACGAAAGAAAGAAAGAAAGAAAGAAAGAAAGAAAGAAAGAAAGAAAGAAAGAAAGAAAGAAAGAAAGAAAGAAAGATGAATGAAAAGAAAGGACTAAAGAAAGAAAGTTGAATGAAAAGAAAGGACTAAAGTGGGAAAAGGATGAAAGATAGATACATGAAAGAAAGAAAGAAAGAAAGAAAGAAAGAAAGAAAGAAAGAAAGAAAGAAAGAAAGAATAAATGAAAGAATGAATGAATGAATAAAAAAGAAAAGACTAACAAAAGAAAGAAAGAAAGAAAGAAAGAAAGAAAGAAAGAAAGAAAGAAAGAAAGAAAGAAAGAAAGAAAGTTGAATGAAAAGAAAGGACTAAAGAGGGACACTGATGAATTATAGGATAATTGAATGAATGAATGAATGAATGAATGAATGAATGAATGAATGAATGAATGAATGAACAAAATAAAGGACAACCAAAAAAAAGAAAGAAAGAAAGTTGAATGAAAAGAAAGGACTAAAGAAAGAAAGTTGAATGAAAAGAAAGGACTAAAGAGGGAAAAGGATGAAAGATAGATACATGAAAGAAAGAAAGAAAGAAAGAAAGAAAGAATAAACAAATGAAAGAATGAATGAATGAATAAAAAAGAAAAGACTAACAAAAGAAAGAAAGAAAGAGAAAGAAAGTTGAATGAAAAGAAAGGACTAAAGAGGGACACTGATGAATTATAGGATAATTGAATGAATGAATGAATGAATGAATGAATGAATGAATGAATGAATGAATGAATGAATGAATGCGAGAGTGATAGAATGCAAGGATTGCCTGACAGTAGGCTCAGCACATGACCCGGGTGTTCACCTGGAGCAGAGAGAGAGAGAGAGAGAGAGAGAGAGAGAGATGAGGCTGGAGCCATAAAAGAGCCCAAACGAGCGGCAGTACTGCGGGGACACTGATTATGATAATGGCAACAATAAAGCCCACGGTCGTTATGGCGATGATGATGATGATGATGATGCTGTGGTGATTAATGCCGGGAGATAAATGAGAACGATGTATCACTCCTCCCTGCAGAGGAACAGCACATCAGTGTGTGTGTGTGTGTAATGAATCACGTTCTGCATGCACATGCATGTGCTCATAAATCCCGCCGAGCTCCGTGTGTGTGTGTGTGTATGTGAGAGAGAGAACGACTCCACAAGGTGAACGCAAATCAAGACATTAAAGAAAAAGCCTCCTTTCAGAATCAGTTGATCGTTCGGCGCATTCCCGCATTGCCCATTTCAGTGATGCAAAAGAAAAGAAGAAATATTATGTAAATTAGATCAAAGCTTAAATATAATGGGAATTATCACTGAGAACTATAAACAAACATATGCATTACAGTAATGAGACTCTAGGGGGCGCTGAGGGGCCTTTACATGCTCTTCACAAGCCCATTGGCTCTGCTTGCGATCCAACAGCCAATGAGATCGCTCGCTCAACATTTAAATAGTCTGCGTCAGTTTGCTATAATTTTTTTTCCAATCTTCAACACCAATATAACTAGAGCTGTGCGATGTTGCAGAAAAATGCGATATGCAAAACCTTGTTAAATAATGTGATATTCGATGTGCGATACGATATTGCTATTAGTGTGTGAAATCTATTTAAATTACATCTTAAAGGTGCCCTAGAATGATTTGAAACAATATGTTACATTGTTCTCTGATATCTACACAGAGGGTATGTGGCTTATTTAAGGGCAAAAATTGTCCAGATACAGTTTTACAGGTCCATTTACAACCCTATAAATTGTGCCTAGGATGTAATGCTCTGTTTTTGCCTTATTTGGAAGAGTCATGAATATTAATGTTGAGCTCTGCTCTGATTGGCTTATTTCAGCAGCACACAGCAGTTCAGTGAAGCGGCTCGTGAGTCCTGACCGTCCTGACAGAACCCAGACCGACTGAACGACACTTTAAGCAGAACATTTCAAAAGGAGATTGCTGAAATGCAGCTTACTTGTTTATTGGTGTTTTCAGATCATCCACGCGCGCGAGAGAGAGAGCTCACATTTGTGCGGTTGCCAGATTTCAGTAATTAAATCCCCCAAACAGAGCTTTTCTGTGAAAAGAAACCCATATACTCTCTGGTGTTTTACCTAAACATGTCCAATCTGGCAACCATATGCACACGAGCTCTCTCTTGCGCGTGGATGATCTGAAAACACCAATAAACAAGTAAGCTGCATTTCAGCAATCTCCATTTGAGATGTTCTGCTTAAAGTGTCGTTCAGTCGACATTTTAGACTCGTCTTTTTCCGTCAACGATATTGCATGTTTATATAACGTTAGTCACAATGTAGGCTAAGGTTACGCAGTGAATGTGATGTACTCTTAATACAAATAGGCAAAAACACCATACTTCAGTTCTCAAACATATAAATATATAACTTATATTTTTACAAAATGAATAGCCTTGTCAAATGACTATCGTTTTAACTTATATGGTGGAGAAGGTGACGTTTGCTAGAAGGATTGAGTGAACGATCTGTAACCAAAGTATCTACGGTTGTATTTTGAAATGCAAAATAATATTACCCTTTGTCATTAGACACACTATTTAGTTTGGTATGGTACTTGGTGTTTCCTATTGTTACTGTAAGCATCTTCCGTTATCTAGACAATGCTGTCTCTCTAAGAAACTTTCAGTTTAATCAGAAATTGTTTAAACAGTCAATAAGTGGATAAATCGCTACTTACTGCTTGCAGGAATATAGTCGCCCCTTTCTTCAGTTTAAGACGCTGAGCGAAGCTTGAAATGGGCCGAACAAACGAACGATCTTGAATTAAATTGTTGTGGTATCGGATTATAATCATCCACCATGACTGTTGACATGTTTTATCTGTGGGAAGGGTAGAAAAGTCTCCTGCACAGCCTGAACATGACGTGTGTCCATGAGCAGCTTGTTTACCTGATGATTCGCTCCGTCAGTTCCGCCTGATAATGAACATGTTTGGACAGGTGCAAATATTGGGGGCGTGCATATAAATGATCCCCAACGCTTACGTCACGGTTGGGTTTATGTTGAGAGGCACTTCTTTTCCCGTGGTGTTTTTGATTTACGTGATATACAAAAGAAGGAGGAGGCAATGGTGTTTGAGACTCACAGTATGTGATGCAGGGCCGGCTCTAGCTCTTTGGTTGCCCTAGGCGAGATGGAGTTTTGCGCCCCCCACCCCTCCACCCCACCCCACTCACTTTTATCGTCTCTAATTCAGCACGTCTGTTTTCCTAGGCCTACCCCTAACCGAGAAGCACTTATTATTAAACACATTCGACTCTTTATTTCCACAAACATTTTCTCACTTTTTATTGAAAATAAATGCCTTTCCGATCTGATATGTGATGGGAAAAGGGAATAGAGTGAGTGTGGCAGAAGGCGGGATCGAACCTCTGATCGATCTGCATCAAATCTTGATGCCATGCGTCTTACCACTACACTACAGCCACCGTAAAGAATTAGGTGAACACAGCATATTTGTCTTTAATGTAAATAATATGGCATCTTTCGTTAGGCTGCTCCAGTAAAAAAAAAAAAAAAAAAAAAGAGAGGCAGTATTTATTTCCTTCCGACGCCCACGTAGAGAGCGTTTGTATTTTTCATAAATAACATGCATACGTTATCCATATTTATAACGAACTGGACTTTTGGTATTTAAATGACATCCATGTAGGTTATTGATTATTGTCAGTGAAGTTATGTTTGCAATACGTATAGTAATTATGTAGAAAACTAGCAAGTGATAGCTTAGTGACAATATTAATAATATTTATAAAATAAATATTAGTTGATAAGATTGATACTTAGTAATTTTATTTAGTTTGACAACTTATTGGCTGAGATAAGAAGACTAACCTCTATACTGGTCTTTCTTTCGATTTTCTTCCTTTCTTTTTTTCTCTTTTTCCGTCCCTGTGCATCCGCGGGGTTTAGACGCCTCATTTTTGATGAACGCGCAAGATGAGCACTTGCCTGACCGTACGCCTGAACTAATAATCAATAATCACCATCAATTCCATCTAATAATCAGGTTGATAAGTAATTAAACGTGTGGCTGAGGGGGCGCCCTATGATGATCATGTTTAATGAACATTATATTGTATTTCGCTTGTTCCGATTCTATGCTTAATGGGAAGTAATGGGCGGCACTAGAGCGTGCTCGCGCCCCTAACACAATTGGCCGTAGGCAACCGCCTAGCTCGCCTATAGCAAACGCCGGCCCTGAGTGATGTCCATCTACTAAACTCTTATTATTTCACTATGGCAAGGTTAATTCAACTTTTCATTCTAGGGCACCTTTAAACTAAAGTCCTACACTGTAAAAAATGATTTAGCAAATGATTTTGCCTGGTTGCCTTAAAATTTTGAGTTCATTGAAATTCAATTTTTGAGTTAATACAATGAACATTTTTTTAGATTTGACAGCCTTTATTAAAATATCATTAAAAGATTGTGTAAGCATATTGCGTAATTGTGTGTGTTTTATTTCTGATGACGCAGTGAGACATGCCAAATAGTGCTATTTTCATGATTTATCACATTTTTTATGTGGTTCAGATACAAAAATATTTTGAGTTTCTATTTATTAAACACATTTCCTTCATTGTATCAACTCAAAATTTTAAGGCAACCAGGTTATTTACATTTTTAAGTTAAACCAACAAAAACCAACATTTTTTTTTTTACAGTGTACCTAAAGGGTTATTGGTGCCACCTGGTTATCAGCTGAAAAAAAAAATAATAATAAAAAAATTACCTCCCTAACAAGGAAAACCATCAACAATCAAAGATGCATGAGTTTATGGTGTCATGGCTTTGCAATCAAAACATGTGGTTATAATGGAAGTCAATGAGGCCTAAACAGCCACGAGGAGTAAATGAGGGAGAAAATATTAAAATCTGATGCTGCACCAAAACGCATCAAAGCCAATGTTGTTTCCAATATTGGGGATTTTTCACATTTCACATTTTATATTGAAAATAAGTCCTTTTGTGCCCTTTTGTGCCAAATCAGTGACATCATTTATTAAATTGGCAATTAAAGAGGTAAAATCCTGAATTTTCTTTTAACATTTAGTAGTTTTGACCCGGGGCCCGTTCTTCGTACGACTCTAAAGGCCCTTTCACACCGGGCGCGTAACGAAAAACGAAACGAATAAGCGAATATTTCGCCTCAAAACCATTCACATCAGCCGCGACATGAATTTGCGACGTTTCAGAGCTCCAACGGTCCAAAACATTCGTCGCGTCAGCTGAGAAAACACGGACACTTCATCATTCAGTGAAGACGAGCTTTTCATTTTATTTAAAGGACCGATAAGAAGTTTTGGGTGCAGCCAGTCTTAAAGAACAAAGAGTCTGAAGGAGAGTATGCTAATCTCGTACAGGAGCTAAAACTTTGTCATGGCCGGTTCTGAATCTGCACTTACTTTCTAAAGTCTGTGGGACAATTTGAGGAGCTCCTCCCGAGACGGCAGCGCATCTGACGAGACAAACCGCGCACTTCAGGAGCAGATGTTTCCAGTCGAGTCACAACGTGAGCATTTCAGTGCCACAGACGTACTGATGGCAACACGTTCACTTTCCATAATCGTGGACACAATGTTTAGAAAAAAATCAACTATAAATAAAAGGTTAAGTTATTGTTGACTCTAGCATACAGTGGGCAAACACAGATTACAGCTGTAATCTCATGAGAAATGCCATACCTGGTAAAGGTTAATGTTGACTGAATAGCTCGTGACATCAACTGGACATTTCGTCACCTTTGTTTCCTTGTATGTGATTGGTTGAAGCCGTTTTTGTCGCCGCTAGAGTAAAAAAAAAATAGACATCGAAACAAAAAAAATGAATGGCGTTTTTTCGCCTCAGCACATTCACGTTCGGTGTGTAAGCGCTCATTACACAAACAGCTGATCGAAAAAAAAACATCACGCGAATTATTTGCACATCAAAATCGCGTCCAGTGTGAAAGGGCCTTAACTCAGTTGGCTGGATTTGACTGTTGATGATTCGGCTCGATCTCGGATTGTTTGGTTCGGATTGTCTTCAACGCTCATCCTGGACCTGATCAGGAGCTTATTTCATCTAAACTGTCCCAGCCACTGCTACTTTATTACAAGAGTTCATTACTGAACCAGGGGCAATAATCATTTAAAATAGTAATAAATATAACAGTTTATTTGAAAGTAATATTTTAATGTTGTGTAAAATTTGTGTACAGTACTTTAGACACAGTGACTTGATTGAGAGATTTATTTGTGAATTGTGATGGAATAATTCCTTTATTGTATTGAAGGTTTACACACATTGTGCAGTCAATCTCCGTCGTGCATTAATGTGAGTGATGACGGATATTATGGGATGGCTGGATGCAGCGCAAGAGCGGCAGATAATTTGATCTTGACCGTTAAGAAACTTTCATTAATACTGTCACATAAAATTGAATTAAAAATGAAATTACAACATTGCAATAAAAATGCAAAGTGTGTACAAATATTATAAAATCGTGAATATAAATAATAGGGAATCATGTTTATCCAAACAGTGCACATTTAATTTATCTAACTTTTATGTTGGTTTGGTCGTTTCCTTATAAAGGTCCAGAAATTCGTGTTTTTTCTTCTTTCTTTTTTTCTTTGACAAGTTTTTTGCCAGGTGGCTTTTTTAATTATATGATGTCATCACGTTGTCTTGACGCCAGCCAATCGCAGCACTGTTGATCGTGGTTTCGAGTATCGATGCATCTGCCCTCTTCAGGACACAGGCACGAGCAGTGATCTCAGATAACTTCATCCAGATATATTAATCCAATCCGCAAATTCATTTGAAGAACCAAATTAGCCAGAGATCAGTTATCAGGATTAAAAGATCTGGGATCTGTCGAATCATCTCAGATGTATTAAGCGAGGTACGAAGAACAGGCCCCAGGAGTGAGGTTGATTAATATATTTATGCAAAAAAAAAAAAAAAAATAGGTTGTGAATTTGCCCACAGTGTAGACAGGATTTGTCACCAAAAACCATTCCATTTGCTGAAATACAGAGAAAGTTATGGCCAAATGAACACCCCATAGTGAATGAAAACATCCCCGACAGCACATAAGGGTTAAGTCATTTATTCTCACTTACATCAGTTAACATGTTTCATAAGTACATGGTTGATTT